>NC_031775.1:19572864-19759060 GCF_001522545.3 Parus major
ATGATGTGAGACATGTGAGAAAAGGAGCTGGACAAAACACCCAAAGTACTGCAGAAGTGTCCTGCAGAGCAAATAAGGCATTAAACCCATTGGAATGGCAGAGAGAATGGCACTAGCAACAATGTCTAATTCAGTAAAAGCAAAACATAAAGGATGGATGGCCTACATGTTAAAATAATGATAAATAGCACCTTAAACATCCCTTTTGCCCCAAAGCAGATGGAACAATCTAGCAGGGAAGCTGCAGGCTGAAGCACAGGGACTGCTTAGGAATTCACACAGTAGTGAGGAGCAGGAACACAGGGATCACATTCAATTCAAAAGGATAAGAAGAATTCAGAAAGACAGAGGTAATTACTTAAACTGGAGTCATGCCTGCTATAAAGCCATCAAGAGGTAGAACATCAGGTACAAAGGAAGATGGAAGATTACATATTGAAGTTCTGAGAGCACAAAAAGAGAATGCACCACAGAGGAAGAAAGCAAAACCACACAAGGGGCTAAGCTAAATAACAGGAAATTTCAAGTGAATTAAAAACATGAGGTCAGCAAAGGTAGTATGACAGTCCTCTAAGAGGTGGGAACTATAATTTATTCACCAGAAGGGGAGAAAGGCAGTAATTCAAAGTGTGCTAAAGCCAAGAATCTAAGTGTGAAGTTCAAAAACTATGCATTCTGTCAAAGGAACTTGAAAGAGACATAGCACACCAGGTCAAAACATTAAAATGGGGAAAATTACTTTGAAAAGATCTACTAGAACATCGCTGGTTTTAACCAAAATATCAGCTGTAACACAAAGATGCAAAGCAAGTGATAATGGGGATGAGATTTAAATAAAGTTGTAAGTTCCTCGCAGGAAAAAAAAAAGAAAAATAAAAAATAAACAATGCACAGTAGTGCAATGTAGTCAAAGTAGTGCAATGAAGGTCACTGGTCAACAGGAAGCATTTTTCACAAATAAAAAGATTAAGTAAAAAAAAAAAAAACCACTAAAAATATGACAAAATGCCAAATCTCTGGTGTAAAGAATATATGGTAAAACTAAAACTTTCACCAGCTACTGCAGTGTTACATGAATAGTGAAAAGATACATATAATGGCATAACGTTTAAAATCATAACCAGTCAAGGTAAGGACAGTGAAGGAGCCTGAAAATTTAGTCATGGTATTTCTCATATGCAGAATTTAAACATAGTTGGATCCCTCCAGTAATCCTAAACTGACAAGACCAGATATTCTGCAGAAAAAGATCTGGATCCTGATATGAACTCAGGTCCCTGTGGCTTGATCCATACCTCAATAATGTATTTATTTATGTCCCATCTGCCAAAAGAACCCTTTTTCTAGCTTTCCTCTATTTTTAACAAATAAAGCATATAACACTCTCCATGCCTAATAGGAAAAAAATCTGGAAAGGGATCTTATAGACAAACTAAGTGGCCTAGTGATTCTATGAGCACTTTCTCATTAAAAAACCTGCTTAGCTCCTCAGGAAAACTCAAGTGTCTTTCAAGCGACAGAAATCCAAATAATAATAATTAATACTCTTTTTCCTCACAAATCTATATTCACAACTTAAATAGATAATATTATTGAAGACCTCACAGTATATATTCACAGAGTCATACCCACAAAGAGACTTATCACTTTCCTGATTTAGAAGCCAACTGATTTTTGCATAGGATAAAATAAATAAAGACCTAGAAATAAAATGGTGAATCACTCAATTAGTTTTAGCTTTCCATTGCAGAAGCTAAGGGAAATTCTGATCAATACAGTGAATATCCAGCTTCCTAAACATATAGCACATTTCATACAAAGCTGAACATTTTTCTCCTTGTCACACAGAATTATCTTAATTATTGTTTCAAGGAACAGCTTTACACAGAATCATCTAGGAGTCCAAAATGCTACTCAGAAACTCATCACTGGAATAATTTATGATTTTTTCTTCCTAACATCTTGGGCTTGTTTGATATGCTTGCCATTTCTCTCTGACAGGGAGGTCGATTAAATCACATTTATATTGTAAACGTATGCATTGCTTTTTACCCTAGGCGGTGGATGAAGAGATACAGAGCCCCATGGGAAAAGCAAGCCAATCCACTTTCATATTGCAAACTTCTGCTGTTTGGAAGAAATGAATGGTTGCCAGGGAGAGCTGGGAATTACTCGAGGATGCAAAATGTTATTTTAGAATCCTTTTGAGAGAGGTTTTTCTCTCCCCCACCTCACCATTTTCACATCTTCTGCTAATGCAGCTCACATCAGTTTCTATGAAAACACTGAAGGAATGCACTTCAGCAGCATTCTTCAGAGGATCTGTATAAATCAGGTTTTAACTCTGCCTGCATAAAGCAGGCCATTTCTTTACTTTCAAAGGGAGAAGAGAGAAAGGATTTGTAACATTTTCCAAAGCATTATGTCTGCGAGAGATCATTTGAGATGAGGAAGGTCACCACATGTTTTTGAACTAAAAGAAAGTGCGAAAAATGGGGAGGGTAAAGGTCATTGCTTAGGGCCATGGAAAAATGAGGCTGCAGTATCATTAACCTAACAGAACTAATTAGGAAACATTCAGCTTTTATAAATTATGCAAAGCACTCAATTTACACTTTTTCAGATTTTTACCATAACAGAGATAATTAGGAAACATTTGCAGCAACAATGTAACCTAATAAAACAACCCTTTCATATCAGGATACCTTCCCACTAATACTTGCCTATCTACAATAGTGAGAAATAGGTATTATTACCTGGAAAAGTTTTATTGAAATCATTTTGTCTGTGTCCAAAGATCAACATGATCATGTTGGTATTTCCCCTTCACTTGAGGCAATAGCAAAAGTCAATCAACTCAACTAAGTAAATAACTGACTCTTTGTAGTTCTAAGGGCTTCTTGCTAGTCTAATTATAACATAAAATTAGCTTGTATGATTTAACCTTAAGAACATAAACCTTGCCATTCAGGGATTATGTAAACTCGGGGTCAAATCCTACAGTGGAGTCCATTCCCACTTAGTACTCCTGAAAAACTGGAGAGATTTGACATTTCAGTGTTAAATTTAACAGCATGAAGTATTCTGAAATATCAGCTTGGTTCTCTGATTAATTTTTGCATGACTTACATCGACTAAGTATTTTAAAAAGGATGTTCTAACGAAAAATCCTGAACTTAGGAACACTCAGCAAAAAATGACATTTTTGCAGATACAAAATTTTTCTTTTATAAAATATTTATCTCTACATATCCTGTATTTGTTTTTGAAACATAGTTTTGAAACATAGTTTGTAAAGCTAATCAGATCATTTTCCTCCTCCCATCAGACAGAAAAAGACAGAACGAAATGTAAAATATTGTGAAAAAGAATGGGGGCTGAAATCAAACTGGGGAAGGATGGGTTAGGGGTGGAATTGGAAAAGAGGAAAGGGGAGGTAAGGATAAAAGTCTCATGAAAGCCTAAAGTTAGAAGAATTCAACAACCTCTAGTATTTCAAGAGGTTAAGGAGATAAGCAAATACACTCCTGCCTTCAGACCTTCTACTTGTAATGCGCTAAAGAGTGCTTTACAGTGAGACTCAAGTCAGTGGAAAGATTCCCTGTATGAAATACATCCTGGTTGGCTATAAGATTTTGATGACAGTGCAAAAGACTTAACATATAATCACAGAAATTCAGCATGTGAGTTCAGGGAGATAAAGACCAAGAATGAATTTTGGCACGCTACAGCTTTCAGAAAAAGTGCAGAACATAACTCAGTGAGTTTTCTTGTATATCATCCATCATTTTTCCTCCCATGAACTGCGCAGTCACAATGAACACCATATGACTAGAACATCCATGTACATTTCTGTACTGATTTCTGATATTTTTCCTCTTCATCAAAAATTAAGTTTTCACAAATATATTTGGAAAACTTCTATGTTTCTGCTATTGACATAACTCCAATTCCAACCAGCTCTACAGAAAGATAACTCTTGAACCCTTCTTACAATATCACTGTATAAATCCTCTGCCATGAATCAGATTTAAATAAACATAGCTTTTCTCCATCACACATTTATCTGTTATAGGAAAGGCCTCACATTCCAGTGTTCTGGTCTCAAAGCAGCAGACCAGCCCCTCAGCCAGGTACACTGCATTCCCTGATGCATGGGGGACTTTGCTCAAGGGGTGTCTACAAAAACCAGCCAACACTGAATGATATCTAAAGAGTTTTAGCCCAAAAATTAACATTTTCCTTACTAGAACTATCAACTTGCTAATATTTAGTTTTGTGTTTATTGTCTTAATTCTATTCATACAGAGTACTCCCAGTATATGAATCTCTTGCTGTTCACACATTAGAGTTTAGTTGATGATTTTACATTGTTTAGTGCTACTTGTACCATAAGTGAAAGAAAGAATTTATACTGAATCATGAAAAACTGTTAAAAATACACCACAAACAAAATCTACATCAGTGTAAGTCAGTGTAGCTTGATACCTTTAGTGACGTTAGCTCAAAGCAGAAAATAAGAAAACAGAAGATAAAATATTTGGTTCTGCCACTCACTTGCTATGTAATCATGGGAAAATAATGATGGCTGCCTACTTCCATTTCTGCTTTTCTTCACTTCTTCTTAGGTGCATTAGGCAATAATTACTAATTTTGCTGGAGGGTAATAGGTATAAGCATAATCCTATAATACTACTAAAAGACAACATGGTCCTTGAAAGCTTAATTTTGCTTCATGGCGCTACTTCTATGCTTTTGATTACCTGACTTGAAGAATACTCATGAGAGCATTGCACAGACCAACAGCAATACTGGACATCAGGATGTGTAATAATAGATCTCTGGTAAAATTTATCCAAACTTACTGCAACTATGGTTTAAAGGACAGCCAAGATATTGAAACAAAACAGAGAACAAAAAAGAAGCCGTGAGAAGTGTTTCATTACTTCCATTTACACAGAAAGAAGTGTTGATCCATTTCATAAACAGAGATTCCCAGTATAACTGCCAGAGTTGCTGAGTGAACTTAGAGAGCTTCATTGTCTTGGGGCTACCATAAAGGCTGAATGTACAGATTTGTCCATACTTTTCTATAGACTGCAAGGAGGTAAAAAAATGAAATAATGTTGCAGCTTTGCAGAAGGCACACCTTGAAAGCTCAGCTCTAACAGTGTGGCCACTCAGCAGAGCCTTGCCTACAGATTTGTCAGCTGCTCTCGGATCACCTAAGGGCACTGCTGTGGCTACAGCAGAAATGCTTTGTATGAATTAATCTGATCTCTTACTACACCCAAATCCCATCCATGTTTTAGTCCTGATATGATGATGACTATGTCTTTTGTTTGTTCTTCTTTTGTTGCACATTCCTTTAAGAGCAGGTGGCTGAGGAAGTTCTCCTTGAATAGTTAACTTTTTAATTTGAAAAACTTTGAAAAAATTACTGTTCCCAGGCTTACAGAGACACATAATCCAACCCTGCCATCCCATAGACACTCAGTAATAGAGGAATTCCCTGAGCAACTGTTTCATAATATTTAGAAGAACTCTGAAGTTGAACAGAAATTTTCTCAAATCTTCCAACAACATCAGCAGTCTTCAAATAATCTTTTCTAAATTCTACATGAGTTCTGTGGCCAGGACCCAAGTCTGATGGACCTAAGCCCGTTACCTTAACCATTGTAATCTTGAGTAAATATCTTTTTTCAATAATGCAAATTGATCAAAATTTTTTCAACCTTAAAAAGCTGAAGACTCAAAACAGTCTTTAAGTAACACCCCCCTTCATTCAAGGGTTCACCCAGTAATTCTATTTCTTCTGAATCCCAAATATAAGTATAACTATATGAATGAGAAACATTTGCCCACATAAATAGAAGCTGCCTTGCCTGGTCCCTCATTAGTACAAATTCACCTGTCCTTTGTTTTCAGCTTCTGGGTGAGAGGAACAGATATACATTGTATTCATTAGAGTCCTCATTATGACTCTCGCTACAAGAACAAGATACCCTAATTGTAAGACAGATGAGAAAGACAGCGGCATCCTGTAGTACAGTGACCTTTCCAACACTTCATATTTTGACTTGCTGACCATTCCATCTGCTTGTTGCACACTGCAGGGAAGAACAGGATAGTCATGCATGACGGCAACTGGGAGGAAAATTAACCCCTTACTGTAATCCTGTGTAATCTCACTACAAGTTTCAGTTTGATCCTGTCTCAACTCCTGCTAAACTGCCAGGGTTTACCCTGCATTTCTGTTAATAGTGGCAATACACATTTTCATTGTATCTGAGATCACATTCACAGATCAAGCTTCTTTCATGAAAAAGCAATGATGGATTACTACTCTGGGCAACCCTTTGCAAAAAGTGACAAATCACTTTTAATTCCTTGGATATTCATTATCATAACACTAATCCATCTAGCATTAAGGAAAGAATAATATTCAGGCCTGTATTCTTCCCTTTGCAATTTAGTACAAGTCTTGAACAGCTTTTGAGATCTTACTATCAGAGATCCCCAGGTGCTTTCATATCACATAAAATACTCCAAAATATTACAGTGTCACTAATGTCTCAGCATTTTTATATCTTGACTACAGCATGAAGTTCTTCAGATAAGACTTGGCCTTTCCAACAGCAGTGGCATTTGATAATATCATTATTCCCCACCAACTCCAGAAACTGACAGAATTCCATAGTGAGCATAAATGCTTACAAAACTAAAGAAAATAAAAGCCTAAAGCAATTGACAGTCCACACCAGGGAAAATGGGACAGTCTGAATCTCTGTCTCCAAGTAGACCTGTAGACCTTAATAGCACCTTCCAGCACCTAAAGGTGGCCTAGAAAAAAGCCAGAGAGGGACTTCTAAAAAGGGCACATCAAATAAGAGGGAATGGCTTTAAACTGAAAGAGGGCAAGTATAGATCAAGTACTAGAAAGAAATGCTTCACCATGTGGGTTGTGGGGCACAGGGAGAGGTTGCCCAAAGAAGTTGTGAATGCCCTACTCCTGAGAGTATTCAAGGGCAGCTTGGATGAACACCTTCCTGCTCTGGTGGAAGGAGTCTCTAAGGTCCCTTCCAATCAAAGCCATTCTATGATTTTCTGTAATTTTAAGGCACAAGCTGTGACAAACACTGCTCCAAAAATGACCAGAAATATATATATATATATATTAAACATGCACATAGCTTTAAATAAAACTTTAATTTAAGAGTATGAATGAAGAACTATGGTAAAATATTACAGATCCAAGATCTAGATCCATGTCTCCTCCCTCTAAAGATTGACTGAGCCATGGAATCAATCTGAGAAGTGTAAACCTCCCCCAGACATGGCCAAGGGCCAAGAACAGAAAGGAGGTGGGTTACAGAATTGTAGAAACAGTTTCAAGGCAACAGTCCAGACTAGAAGGAAAAAGAAATACTGCAGATAAGGAGGGAGTCAGATATTTAAGAATCTAAAGAGCAACAAATGGAATAAAATTTTACACAAAATCAAACAGGCTGGAGGGTGAAAAGAATGAGCAAGAGTTGATTACCGCAGCACAGAAGTTACTCTGAGAAACAGAAAGGGAAGCAGAGCTACAGGAAAGCAATTGAATTTGATACTGAATTTAAGATACCAGCAGTCCAAGAGAATATATTCAATACATAGTCAAAACACAAAACTGCTTAAGTGTTACTGGGAGGTATAGAGGAATCTATAAAGCAGGGAATATCAAAGTTTAAATGCTACCTTTCCAAGAGTACATCTAGAAGCACACATGTCCACATGGGAAATCTGATGGAAATTTGATTGTCAAAATAAAGCAACAAGAACCCAAAACAAAATCCAACAATAGCAAAAACACAACACTAAAAATGTGCAACAGCCTTGTATTTTGGCTTCTTAAAGTTTGATAAAGCTACACCTTTCTAATTCCTCTTTGCCTAGCTGCTATTCAGTATGTAAATAATCCCAGTCATGAAGAATTAATAATTCATAAATCACTAAGTTAAAATTAATTTTCCCATGCCTGATTTTCTTTTAAAAAATACATAATACACAGTGGAAATTAAAATGGCTCAAGCTGTTTTACATTGGCTAAAAGTATTCATGTTTTCTATAGAGCACTCTTTCTCTTTGTGTGAGAACTGTTAAGTCTTATTAATATTATTATTTAATAAGATTAGTAAAAATTGAACTCCACCATTTAAAAACCCAAGAAACATGTTTCCTTTTGTTTACAGGTAATTAGGTAATTTTAAACTAGCACACAGAGAAAGAAATTAATTAATGGGGGAGGAGGGGATACAATGACTAGAGAGAAGCTGATTGGTACTGCATGAGAGCTAAGGCACACTGTTATTTCATATATTCTGGTTACATAGCAGTATCTAAATTACAGAGAATTTAAAATGCTCAAATTTTGCAATGCATTAACTACCTTTCCTGTGAAATAAACCATCTAAACCCTGTATTACAAATGAGGAAATGGACAGATTGTAAGATTTTCACAGAGATTTTTCAGGTACATTTATAAAACACAACATTTTGAATCAGTGATGTATCCAGCGCTGGAGTGCAGAAACTCCCTGCACTGAAACAAGATGCAGTGTAGCAGCTGCAATTATCTGAGGGATTAGTTCTCATGTTGCACATTTTGTTTCTCTAAAAAGCCTTTGATATGCGACCAGTGTTGGAGTATGTGCCATACTGATGTTTAACATGTAGCGAGTTGAATGTATGTGTAACTGCTGAGGGTCTCATGCTGGTTTCCCCTATCTCACAGAATGGATGCAGTATAAGACTTTGTGCTTACCCACAGTCTGCAAAAGGAGCAGCCAAATTACCCTATCAGCTGCTCCAACACATGCTAAGAAATACACATACTGAGGGCTGCAGAACAAATTGACAGAACCAATCACAAGCAGAACACACTCCTGCAGTATGGATTTCGGAAAATACATTGAACACATGGAAAAGTCACTGAGCTGAAAAGATTGAGTGCACAAGAAACACTTTTACAGCATTCTGAGATAAAGGACTACAATCATTCAGCAGTATCAGACCAGCCATTTACATACTCATGACTCAGACTACATGAAGACCAGATTCCTTCAACTCCTTAAACTCCAACTCAGAGAAGCATTGAACCATGTACTTAACACTAAGAGCACACACATGTCAATTCTTATTAATCAAAAACTCACATGTACACTTTGAGGTGATAGAGGATTGAATATTTTGGTACTTGAACAGGGTGACAGGGCTAGTCCTGCTCTTTCTATTGCAGCTTGTTGTGGCTTTGCAGCTGAGGAGGGCAGGACCTGAACTACACTGGGAGCCTGGGCAGTTGAGTCCAGAGCCTTGCCATTTTTCACCTATAATTTTGCTATACTGAGCCAGAAGAGTCCTTTCATTAATCTGCTTTGTGGGTCAAAGTACAGACAAATATTCTCAACTTGTCCATCACCTGAGTCCTTGAAAGGAAATCCCTTTCATTCACTGCAATAGGCTCTGAGGTAGAAAGACACACTCTTCACCTGCCAGCAATGTGGGACACACTTGATTTACACACTGAGTAACGGCTTGGACTCTGGTGTGTATGGCCAGCAACTCCTGATCACTTAAAGGTGACTCCTGAACCTTCAGTCATCACACTGGTTTGTGGGTTTCAGGTTTTGGCTTGGGTTTTTGGTTTTGATTCTTGGTTTAGGTTTTTTATTAGGGTTGGGGGTGTTTTGGGGTTTTGGTTTGGGATTTAGGGGTTTGGTTGTCTGGGTTTTTTGGGGTTTTTTTGTTTCTTTTTTAATTCTTTTGGTTTGGTGTGGTGGAGACAACCACAAAGAAACAGAAAAAATACCCTAGGACTTAAGCCTGGCATTATTCTCTCATATAAACACAAGCAGATGTTTATTAAGTTGTTCTTGAAATTGAACTTCTGCAGTTAACCAACATTAAAGTCTGGTACTATCATAATTGAATAAGATACCAATATTTCCACTAAAAATTATATTTGAAGTACAGTGTGAGAGGGCGATTAGTTACTTGAAAGTACAGCCCTATAGAACACCCAGATGTGGTCAAATGGAAGATAAAACTAATGATTATAACTCATTAGGTTGTCAGTGAAAGTCTGTGATAACAATAGAGTACAAAGCATGTGACTGCCCAAATTATGTGACAGACATCAGGGTGCAGAGCATAAGCTGTATAACTTGATAATATTCAAAAATATATCCTTGTTTCAGTCTTAGCTTAGTGAAGAATTAGATGAAGCAAAAAAAAATCTCAAGAAATAAAATGGATGTGCCTCATATCTTGATGTGTGTCATACAGTGTAACACTTCCCTATTTACCACTATTAATGTGCCATTTGTATCATCCTCAATTATCATCCTCAATCAAGAAAATAAACATCAGGTTTTTCTTCAAAGGCCTCTACATTCTTGTTGTCACATACCAATCAATTGGTCATAATGATTTAAAGAAATACAGGGATAGTCACATTGTCTTGAGAATTCATTATTAGTCTTTCTACCTCTACTACTTTAATTCAACTCTATTAATTACAGTGTTATTCTCAGTAAGAACTTTGCTGTCAAAAAATTAGAAATGTGATTTCTAAAATTAGTCAAATAGTACAGAACTACAAATCAAATTTCAGCCATGGTAGAAACACAAACACAGCAGATTCGCATTATTTTTTTAAAAAATGGATTTTGCTGTGTCAGTACTATCAATAAAACAGTGCCTGTAAGAAAAAACAAAAACAAAACCAAACAAAAAAATCCCCACAAATCAGAAGCATCTACAACACCGTGTATCATTTTTACAACGGTATTTGCTAACTCCCTAATCCAGAAGGCATTTTTGGAATTCTGATAAGATATTTCTGCTTAGGCATGAACACCTTCTTTCCTAAGGCAACCAAGAGAGTGCTCTCTCTACTTAACACCTTCAATGCTGATAGACTGCTCACCAATCTCCTGGCACTGTAGTTCCCAAGAGGGGCTACGTTCAAATGAAGCAGTATCTGAGGATTCTTACTACAGCTATTATTTCCTAGGTGTACCTGGTGGAAGTCTATCAGCATCAGAAAAGTTAATTAGTCAACTGAGAGCTGGAATCTCACCAGGCTAATTTTTGCTGTCAGGGATAATGATAGATTTTTCAAGCCTTAAACCAACAATTGGTGCAAAAGATCAACTCACTAATGATTGTCAATTAGTCGTGTGACTGTTGACTTCATTTTTCTGCCTTTGAAAAACATGTCATACTCATTCAACAACAGCCCACGCCACCTGTATTTTGCAGCTGTGAAAATACAGATATTCCAAATGAATCCCCAGAGACAGCAGAGCCAAATGTTTTTCAGTAAACAGTAAAAGCCTTATCATTGTAGTGTTATTAACTATGTTAATTTGTCTAGCAAAGCACAGTGCAGCATTCATAACTGCAGAATAACACAAACATTTCTGACAATAAACTAAGTCATTCATTGTATTTGTTTATAGCTATCTTCACACAAGGACTAAAAACAAGATTTCAGTTAGAAAACTGAAGGTTCCCTCTCAGAGTAGTCATCTTCAACAGACATGACTGCATCAAGGTAGAGAGTTTGTGTGTTCAGGTACATAATCTATAATTGTTGCAGTAGCAGAAGAGGTGGCGAGGCTCTATAAAGGAGAGCAACACTTTACAGAAAGCAATTCAGGTAAGAGAAATTTACCTTCATGCCAACTGAACACAGCCTGTACTTTAGCAAGCACTTCCTTTCACACAAAAGAGCACATTGCAGTGAAAGGGTTCAAAGCATCACCTCACTGTATAATCTCAGCAGCCAGAGCCCAGGAAGTAATGGAACTTCTCCAAGTCTTCCTAATAAATAAGCACATGCTCATCCAAAATAAATAGAAGGCTCTGCTCCCACAGCAAATTCTCAAATTGGTATGAAGTCTTCCCCTCAAACTAATTTAAGGTAGGCCTCAAACTGAGTTGCTTGATGGAGAGAGTAGCTCTGCCCCCACTCTATCCCTGCCACTCCCACATGATTTGCACAGGCATCAAGTAGTCCTAATAACAGCAATACTTTTAAGCAAAATCTCTGCTACTTGAAATCCAGACAGAATCAAACTGGATTTTACCCTTCCTTCACATTTTGCAGGGCAGGTTATTGGCAATGTAGACACAGAAATAATACCACAGCATTTAACTGATAATGTTGAACACTGAAAACTTGGTTTTATGTTCAAAAAACCACACTATGGATCCAGATTCATGCAGGGAACTGTAGAAACCCTCCTTGATTCCTAATCCTTTTAGCCCTTTTTATCATCCTACCGGGCCCCCAATAAAAAAATCTCAACTACAAGTAGTTTAGCACTCTTTACCAAGATTTTTACCCTTCCATGGCAAGGTCAGTCATTTCATATAAGAAGGAACATGTTCTCTTCCACCTCTCTCTAGCTGTTACTGACAGATACAGAAGGTCTGGCTGTGTCCTAAATGCCTTCCACCCTGGCTTTCATGGTCACAATCACTCTGCCTCAGCCCTTGTTCCCTGAAAAAGGAACAGCAAATGCAAGGATCAGCACCTGAGGACACAGCATGAGGCTGACAGATCTATTTCCCACATCTTACAGATAGGAGTAACAAGTTCCCAAGGGACTGCAGGAGGACCAGTCAGACAAAGCCCTAGTGAACAGGCACACACAGCACTTAGAACATGAATCTCTGAAGGTCATTATAATATATTGCAATATTCCTTTCAGAAAATTTAGAAAGACTGTTTGCTATCCAGGCTCTACAGAAAGGCAAATATCAATATATGGACAGATCTAATATGCCTTCCTGAACTATCTGGACAAAATTACTTTCCTAGAAAACCTGTTCATTATTTTGGAAAGAAGATAATTTTAAGCAGTCTGTTAAAATAAGATCCCTGTGATTTCATTCAGAGAATGAAAATTGATAAAGCCTTTTAGTGTGTTATGGATGAAAAAACAAAGGCCTTGAGAAGCAAAGGAACCAGTTAAGTTCCCCTCATATAGCAGTGGTGCTGAAAGGAACTAAGTTGTAATGCTAATTTATTTACCATTAAATCTAAGTAATGTATATACATAGAAATGTGGTTTAGGGCTTAGTTTAATAGTTCAATAAGAATTTCCATTATCATTCAAGTGTTAGGAACTTGTTGAAAAAAAAAATTATTATAGTCAATTATAATAATAAGTTGTTACTCAGATGTTGGGAAAGGGTGTACTTTCAGCTAATTTAATAATTTTAAATATGCCAGATTTCTCATGAAACTCCATCTAAGTTTTAAGGTCACAACCAAAGCACATCACACCATAAAAAGCCTTGCTTGTAGAGCCACACCACACCAGTCTCAGTCTGCACTACTTCTCCTATAGGGTTCCTTTAATGGCTACTACTCCACTGTCCTTCCTGCATCTCATAATTGTTCTCTGTCAACACTTCTCTCTTCCCCTCTCCTTATGTGTTCATCTATTCTTTCTACCAGTGGCCTTCAACTTTTTCCCTGTTTTTTAAGCCCCTGTTCCAGAGCAAGTACTAGAGATTTAGTGAATCAGAATTAAGGAGTGCCTGATATCATTCTGAGTAAAAGCTAAAATTTAAAATTTAAAGGAGAAAAAGGTACTCATCTCTATACATAAAACCTGAAAAAACTCCCTCTGAGAAGCTGTGGACACTCTATGCAATCCATAACATCTAGGAAAAAGAAGAGGTAATCTTAAAGCAAAATTCTTGATTGCACCTTTACTGATAACTATTAAGATTCATTCTGTATGAAAACTTAGACAAAATTCACCAGGATAAATCATTTCCAAATTAGATGAGCAGTTTTTGAGCCTCACCAAATTGTAAGTTTCCCATCAGAAAGGGTTAGGCCTATTTACTTATTTAGTAACAGCAGCTGAATGGATGGTGCAATTTCCTGATTCTGACAGCTGGCACATGGAAAAAAAACAACAAAACCCATGACAGATCTAATAAAAATCTCAAGAAGTGATACTGCCCCCTATTACTGAAAGGCTATGAAGGCTATCCCTCCAAAGATGTTGAAAAGACACTGCTCACTCATATTGGGAGCTGTATTTACCAATTCCAAAAGATAAAAAAAAAACAAAGTACCCAGATCCCATCACATTTCATGGTCTAGTAATTAATGTACTCTATTTCTGTATGAATCTTCACAGGGAAAGCTGATGCTAAAGTAACTTTTTAATTATAATTTTCAAAATTTCCCACATAGAACAACATTTTCAGTGATCTTAAAATTAGTATTCGGAATTCACAGGGTGGAGTGTAACTTTTTCTAATTCAGTTGACTTGAGAGCAATGAATGACAGGAAGAATCTTCTACCTGGTACTGAATTCTGTTCACCAGAACTCCCATGTTGATTTTTTCCTCCAATTTTGTTTTTATTATTTATTTTTAAGAAAAGACACTCCTGGGAGTAGAGGCTGCATTCTGACCTATGTCCACATGAAAAAAAAAACAAACAAAAAACACAATTCTATCTTAACTGGGGATTTCCATCCTGCTTGGTGACTGAAATTAAGTAACCTCATTTATATTTTTAAAAGCAGGCACACAGGGTAAGATGACCAGTAAATGTAGCAGTGCCAGTTCAGTTTGTAACTTCCATAGGTATATTTCAGGAGCAGGGTATGCTGTAATGAAGCTTCTATCATTATTATTGTTATTTTACATTAAATCTGGAGCTGGGCTAGACGACACATCATATGGAAAAGAGGAAAGGAAAACTTCATGCCACTGGAATTCTGTCTCCATGGGGGCCGAGAGCTTGACTGTTCTTTGGTTATTGCTATGCTGAGTGCTAAGATGGCTGTTAAATATTTTATCAGCCAAGACTAAAACCAAGAAATGTGCTGAAAACAAGAGCTGAATGATCTCTGTTTTGAGTGTCACATTGTGTAGATACACAAGCAGATTTTCTTGCCTTTTTTTTCCCCCCTGCTTTTTCTATTTTCATTTCTCTCAAATACCTCACCCCAAAGCAGCTACTCTGAGGGTTTTCTTTTCCACAGCAGCAGCTGTGGTACAGTGCATGTTATCAGGGCTGACAGTTAACCGAAGTAAACATAAGGACACAGCAGCATTAGGGTTGTCAGTCTGAAAAGAGAATTTCGTTGTAATTCTCTGCGTGAGGTCTCGGAACAGCCGATGGCTGAATAAGGAACAGTGCTTTTGCAGATTTTATGGGGCTGATGCATGTGACTATCCTCCCTCCCTCTGTCACACTAGAGGCTTGCATGAGAGAGAACCAAGCAATTATCTGTGTGTGTGTGCGTGTGTGTGTATGCACAGCAAAATATTTGTGTTCTCAGATTCTTTTTCCTTTCTTCTGTCGGCTCTTTGCAGTGACTCCCTAACACCAAACACTCCCTTTTAGTGGCAAAACGACTAAGCAATGCTCCTTTACCACCTCGCAGCCCGCTTCCCTTTTCCCTCCTCCACACACACCCGAAAGCCCTTCTTAAAATCCCTGTTCTGCTGCAAACACTAACGTCCAGCTATGAATTTGTCTTTGCTTTCCACTCTGTGGTTTGCACTGTCATCTGCTAATAACAGAGTTTCTACCACCATCTGCAACATCGAGCTCTTCCTGTGGTTTCTCTCTGCCGTTTCTAAGAATGTGACAAATAAATCACATTTCATCAGCAGATCAAACGAGAGAAACACGGGCCCCGCATTCCGGCTCAGTCTTTGTTTCGGGAAGTTGAAATGCCAGATGCGCGTCTCCTAAGGCGCATCAGCGGGAGCAGCGAGAGCCCGGCTCAGGTGTGAGCCCAGCGCAGAGGGGGCAGCAGCAGCTGGGAGCGCTCTGACTCTGCCAGAGCCCCGTGTCACACGGGAGCCCTCGCAGAGCCCGGACTGTGCCTGGAAAGGCTCCATCTTTGTTTCGTAAGGTGGAGCCATTGCATTAAAAGTAGGTGGGTTTCGCTAAGCGAAAGAGGAGAGCGCGGTGAGCGCCGCGCTTGGCTGGGTGGTCTGTGCATTTATCAGAAGCCCTGGGCTGGGAAGATGTCTGCGCTGGGGCCATGTTGTGCTTGCCGGGAAATCAGAAGGCATCGATCGTCTCCAGCCGGCCGCTCCCGCATCCCGCGCGGCGCTGGCGCAGCTGCCGCCGAGCGAGCGCTGGGAACGGCGGCCGCATCTGAGCCCATTAGTCACCAGATGTCACCTTCTGCTGCCAGCGCCTCCCACAGCCCGGCACACAATGTCCCGAGCATGCTGAGCGTGTGAGCGGCGGCCCGACCCTGAGCCATGTTGACAGTGACACCTACAGCCCGCGGGCACCGCCGCGGCTGCGGCAGCGCGGGGGCGGCTTCGCCTCTCCCTCCGCCCGCGCTCGTCGGGGGCTTCAATTTATTCTAAAGATACACCTCTTCTGAAGATGTAATTGATTTTATTCACCGGAGGAAATACCGGTTTCTCTATCGATTTATACATTTGCTGAATTTATTTTGTTTTCTCCTCTGTGTGATACCATAAAACGTTATTAAAAAGGTGGTGTGCATCAAACAGAAAATTATCTGTTTTCCCCTAGAAAGACTAATTTTTTAAAAACTGCAGTATTTTAAACATGTCCGCTCAATGGCAGGGAAGGAGATTATTTAGCATCCACAGCCATTAGCCGGTGCTCGTTAGCAAGTTGTTTATGGGGCTGCAGAGCGCAGGGCAAAGGCTTCTCTGCACCTTCCCTGCATTCACCATTTCTTTTACAGCCTCACCAGCCTCCCCCAGCATTTCACTGGGAAGGATCAAGCATGGATTAGGATAAGATTTTCAGGTGTATTTTAAACAGTAAACAAAATCCCGCAGAGAAATATCTATGAAAACTGACAGTTTTCATAGATATTTCAAAAAATAACATTAATAAGACTCAGCTGAATGAAGTGTGGGGGGTGTACCTGGGGTTGTGTAAGATTGTTATACTCCACAATTAAAAACTGATTGGAAATTTGCTCAGAGTACAACACTAATGTCACTATACTTGAGTAATTGTTCAAGTATTTCTAAGGTGAATCCAACAGCTAAAAAGCCCACACAAAACAGAGGTCAATTGAAATCTTTAGGTTCTTCTGATTAGACCAAGAAGAAACAAAGCATGCTATCAACATACATATGGAAGATGAAATTTAGAGGATATTTAAGGTAAAATCTACTAGAGAGGTGTGAGACCCACAGATTTTTCAAGCCAACCATACATGTAAGTTAATTACATGTTTTAATGTGATATAGCACCGCATAATGCTGATTTTTTTTTTCAAAATGTAAGAAAAACATTTTTAATTTCTTTGATCATATACCTTGACACTGAGCCAGATCGAAGCATTTTTTTCAGATTTTCTGTAAGGTAATTTTGTCTCCTTTCTTTACACTTTGGGATTGTGGTGGCCATGTTGGTTTTTTTTTTTAATCTGATAAAAAATTTCACATTTAATTATGATGACACAAAAAATAAAGAACATTTGGCCACTGTATTGAATGGGCTAATAATCCACTCCTACACCTTGAACAAAATATAGGGAATTAAGCAAAAACGTATTCTGCAGTAAAATTTTGTATCAGACACAAAAATAGCTTTTTTTTACCTTGTAGTAATGCCATTTTGGCAAAACACTAATTTTTGAAAATGCCTTTCTTATATTTTAACTATATGTATACGTAGAAACAAATACACTTTATCTGTATATCTGGGATATTTCACAGTGAGGTCTAAATAGTAGGATTTAGATTTACTTATCCTGTGAGATTCCTGTTGCTTCTGCATGTATTGCTGCAATAAGATCAGATACCTTGTGGTACTGAGACACAAAACCCTATTTCCCATGTTTCACTTTAAAAATTGGACTGTTCTTATTAATGTCCTTTAACTCTTATACTTCATAATCTGATTTGCATGTATCAGGGGGTTAAATTATAGAATATTTGTTTTCTTTTTTTGAGGGGTGGAGGCTTAGCATCCACATTATCACAGAAATGAACTGCAAAGTTTAAATTTATAAATTACATATTCTGACACAGGTTCAAGAGTATTCAGGTTACATGGTTCAGGACGTTTTTGATGTTTGTTTCCTGTGCCTGTTTATCCCATACCAGGGCAACTCTGAGCATCCCTTTTGTCTGCTCATTCTGAGGCTGAATGCTATTATTAAATGTGATCTGCAGTGAAACACCTGAAGCTACTGGAATCTTTCTGAAATATACCTTAGTATTTTCAAAATTCCCAGAAGTTCAAGATTTGTTTCTAAAAACAGCCATTAGCACAAGTGTTTATGAATACAGATCCTTAACCACCACCTACTGGTGCAGGGCACGCACACAAAGTACTTAATACTATGTTGAACTCCAAAGTTATTAATTCAAACAGTGTCCAGAGTGTTTAGAAAATACTTTCAAACCATTAAAAACTGCCATTTGTAAGACTTTGGAATCTGCAAGTGCTTCATGTAAAAAGCTGTTATGTTTCTATTATCAACACGCCTCAGGATTTAATAAAGCAGGCATTTCAAAGCACAGCATGCTGAAATTTGGCATTTTCATTTAGTGCTTACATGTTATTGAACAGAGGGCAATGTAAGGAGGAAAAAGAGAGAAATCTAGCAAGAAGGTCATTTTCAAAATTAAGAATCTGTATTGTTGATGTTGCTGGTCAAAAGGTGCCCCAAACCATGTAAAATTGATTTTGTTTTTTAGCACTAATGATCAAAATCTAGGGCACAGTCTCTGAATTAATGATCAGTTGGGTGGAGCTGATTCCATTAACCTCAGGTGCTCATTAATCCCTACAACTGCTTCCATCAAGGTCATTAATGCTATTAAAAGCTAAATATTTACCATACAATTATGGTGTTTTGCCTTATGAAAGGCTTTCAGCAGAAATGCTGTGATGTAAGTTGTGTAGGTGCACTTGTTAGGGTCCCAGTAATGTGTCTACAACTTGAAAGACTCACAAATATTGTTGCCACATTTTCTTACCTTGTTGCGATAAAAATCAATTTTAGAGATTGGGTCCTGATATACCTAAATAAAGACAAAATGTGCACTTATGATCAGTACTTGTTATTTACACTGACATGCACAGGTAGCAGAGCTGGCAAGGACTCACTCAAAGCCCTTCTCAGCTGAGAGGCAGGACTTAAATCCCTTTCCAACTGAGACAAGCCCAGTGCACAGATTTTCTTTCTTTGAATTCTATCTCAAGGAGGTGGCAGGCTGTGGTTTCAGCTTGTAATGAGCACCTTTTGCTCCCACCTCCCAAGAACAGAGATGGGCACTCATGCAGTGGGAGCAGCAGTCTGATTTGAAAAGCAGTAGTGGTGGTCAGAAGGGGTTTTTGGAATTCCTCAGCTGTGCTTGGTGACACATTGCCTGTCATGGCTCGGTGCTAACAGAAGAGCCTGATGGCAGAGTGTCTGCAGCCTCACTGGGTCACCCGAGGTCAAAGCCTGAGCTCACACCAGGCCAAGCTGAAAGGGAAGTCTGGGAAACACAGTAAGTGCTTATTACTTCACAAACCCATCCCTCCCTGAACACTTAAGCACCAATTACGAGGCTAAGTGGCATAGTTTTTATTTCAGAAAACATAACCGATTCAATATTTAAAGTGAAAACATAAACTAGTTTTGATTTGTGCCATAATATAAATTCACTTAATGTTACTTTTTTGCAGATTTCTTGCTAATTGTCATAGACTGAAATATAACCAAATTATCCATTTGGGATAGCACAGCATTGTTTTAGAAACCAAAGGGCACAGGCTGGCAATGAGTTTATTAACTGTCACTCTCATCCCTAAGACCATTCTGCTCTCTATAGTAGGTCTCAAACCCATAATATTTTGCTACATCATGGTTTTTACTCCTGTCTTTTCAAAAGGAAACTATCTTATATTAACCTTCCTAGAAAAGAACATAAAGCATGTAGGAAGTAAGCCTGAAATGGATCACCTTATTATCAATTCCAGTTCCCTATCAGCAGCACCATATCACAGACTCCTTGGTAATTTCTTGCCCTTGCTGCTCTAAATAAAAGGCTGCTTCAAAGTCTGAATCTTTCCATGGCAAGGATCCTTCATTTTTTTCTAACCTAAAATTTATTCATGGCTGACTACTTTATAACCGTTTGTTCCTGCGCCTGTGCTTTCCATTAAGTAGCTCATCTCTTTTCCCTCTGTTTAAACTACCTACACTTTGTTTGATGTCCAGTCAGCTTCATTGTCCAAAGTTAAATGAGCAATTTTTTTTCAGTCTTTTCTCACAAAGGCTTTTCATTAAGCCCATAGTAATTCTGTGTACCTGTTATAGTTTGAGTTCATCTTTCTGGAACGTGGATGAACAAACTTGTACCCTGTGAAATCTCCCATTATGTTCCACTGCTAAGCTAACATTATTCAGTGTCAACTGGATACACTTTATTTCCCAAACTCTAGGACAAACCCCAAAGCAAATGCAATCTTAACAGTCAAATTCTTGATGCATTCATTGCCCAAAACTCACTGTTCCACAAATGCATAATAGCAAATTAATCTACATATCTGTATTTCTAGTAGTAGAATATCAATAGTCTAAGGTTTAGGAGGGTTTATTTTCCAGCCAAATTGGGTGCTTTAGTGTCTCAGGAACAAAAAAAAACCAACCAAAAACAACTCACCACAAACAACAAAACACCAAACTGATCTCTTAATTCTGTAATCCACAATATTTTCTTTTATATTGAACTATCAACCAAGTAATGAAAAAGACTTGTCCATTTCACTGCATACAATGATATTAAGAGTCTTTAATTAGGAGAACCTAATTTTCTCAAAGCTCCTTCCTGGCAAAATTACAGCTCTGAAAAAGAAGTTTTGTGTGTATCTATTTGCATCATTTTGGTTACCCACTTGCTTAAGTCCAGCTTAGCTGCACTGTGTCAGACATTTCATCCAGCAAATTAGCCTGCTAGGCTGAGTGCTTCCCCAGAAGTAGGTTTACATTTTTATTTGCAGTCTTGTGTTTGGCTGTATCAAACCTTCAATCAATTCAAGTTTGTTTTCTGTAGACAAACTGCTTGTACCACTAAAACTAGCAATGGGAAAAGAAACCAACACTAAATTGTCACATGCCACCCTTTGGAGGCATGTGGGGCATGGGAAGATTTTTGGGGGTAAAGCAAGTTTGGTTGGTCCTTTGTAAGCCAAACTAAGCCTCAGAAGTGACACACTGAGAAGCAATTTTATACTAGCAGAAAAACTGTCGTAGATTTCTTTCATCTCAAGAGCAATGAATGAGAAAAGCAGCAATTTGTACCCACAACTAGCATCTGTCAGTCACCATTGATTTCCTGCTCTCCTCAGGTAGCACCACTGTAGCCAGCATGAGAATGCATGGCAACAACCTGACCCCTTTATGTCAAATACAAAATTTAGTTTAGTAGTGGACTGCTCTCAAGTTTTCAGCCAAATTAAACATCTCCATGTCTCTTTGCACTCATCCTGTTTACATCTGGCTAATTCAAACATGAGAATATGCAGCTGAGTTTTTCAAAGGATAAAGCATTTGTTTAAAACCATAGTTAAGAATATTAAACCTGTCTGCATGTAGAGGTGTTTCATTAAAATGAATTAAAAATGAAAGCAACCCAACTTTTCCTTTCTTCAGAGATTCACAAATATCTCAGCAATAAAATCAGTGTTCTGTTTAGCAGTGATGTAATTGGGAAATAATTGTTAATATTTCACACATGCTGCAGAACATTCAGTCCTTCTTCATAAACAAATTAAGGATAAGCAAAGTGACTAAACAGAAAAATACAAACATTCATTCTCATTAGGAACTGTAAACAAGGTCTGAGCATGAATGTGATGTCTGCTATGAGAACTGCTCCTGTCTAGAGACAAGATTGCAAGAGAATTCCTTTCTGACAACTATTCAATATAATGTGCAAAGTACTGCCTTGTTAAAAAAACTTCTAATATCAATTTGGTGTTGCTGTAACATCAAAACAATTCTGTCATTTTTCCACAACTAAACACTTGAAAATGAGGGGAAAATCAAACTGAATAATAACAGCAAATTTTTCTGACCAAAACACTCAGCAATGCACGTGTTTATAGTGATCACCCTTATAAATATAAAAAAAGAACACAACCATCTACAAAATTCCAGTGAGAAAAACAACTCAGTCTCACTGATTTTTACTTCCCTGAAAAAGCCTTCCTCCACTTCCAGTACCCTCTTGTCAAAGATACAAACTATTTAGTGTAGGAGGTAAGATATAGGCCAATATCACACAGTAATTAGTTTATGGAAGTGTAACTTAACTAACAGAGCAACCATCTACAACACAGTAGACTGGCTGCTATTCCCCAGCATTTCACCCAGTCACACATTATGGAAGCATCTTATGCTGACAGGTATCATTTAACTCTTCATGTTCTTTCCTTATTCTTACATCAGTATGTAGAGACCACCACTGGTTTTTAGGGGCCCTCATACATACAGAAGAAGGCAACTTCTTTCAATACCTTGTAATTCAACTGAGCTAGACAAGCAGGAAATCAGAAGGAAAACTTCAACACAATAAGACTATGCAGATTTATTGAATATCTGTAGCAGAACAAGTGAAATTGGAAAGAAAACATCTATTTAGACATTGTGAGTACAGAACAACATGAACAGAATATCTGGCAGATAATATAAGGCATCCCTATGTAATTGAGTCACTCAGTGCAGAAAAATAAAAGAAAGTAGGAATTTGAATCACTCTCTGTCATGACAGCATCCCTCATCTGTGGGCATTCCACTGCAATTTCAGCAGCTGCCCCCCAAGGATCAGCAAAGCCTAGCAGCTTTTAGGAGGAGTTACAACACAGAGGGCAAGCAGGAAACAGATTTTCACTTTAAATACCCTGTTCCCTGAGGCACTCCTGAGAGGACAACAACTATATTTATGATATTGTAGCCCTCCCTATGCTCACCAGTAACATCCTATTCCCAGTGGAAATTTAATCACTATTTTATGAAGTACAGGATAAGCCACAGAGCATCTCATATCTATGTCATCTAAGAAGCAGCCCTGTAGACAAGTTTTCAAACAAAATGCTTTATGTCCTTGTCAGCAAGAAGCTTATCACTCCAGTAACACCTTACTTCATACATTTCTCCAACAGTGAGACTTCAGGTACTGGTGTGGTATAAAGTTTCATTCACCTTCAGTAAAGGCTCGATATAATCAAATCATAGAGTGGCTGAGGTTAGAGAGAAAGCTTTGAGTGTTGTGTAGTCCAAGCAAGCCATGACCTCAGTCAAGAACAGTTTCACAATGACAGCAGACAGCTTCCTCACCAACTGGGGCTGTATCCCATCAAGTTCTATGGATTTATGGACATCCAGTGAATTTAAGAGTTCCATTGCATGCTCCTCTTCCATTCTAGGGAAAGTCTGCCTTCCTCCAGACTTTGAAGGACCTGTGTCCTGAACATTAGCCTTACCAGTAAAGACTGAAGAAAAGACATTGAGTAGCACTTCTTTTACACACCCTTTGGTGTAACAGACCCGGTCTGATCCAAGCCCTTTCTCTCGAAACATTTTCTTCACAAGAACAGCTCAATCTGTGAAAAGCAGTCAAGCCATTCGGTAAGGCCTGGAGGAACTCGTGGAGGACAACACAAGCTGTGGCTATACCTTTAAATAGAGCTCACTACAGAGTACTTTTGCACTAGTTCACTTTCCATTGCAGCATCTTCTCACACTCACTGCTCAGGTCTTTTCAGCTGCTTTGTCCTGACTTC
Source organism: Parus major (assembly GCF_001522545.3). NCBI lineage: Eukaryota > Metazoa > Chordata > Aves > Passeriformes > Paridae > Parus > Parus major. Next base: position 19,596,684 of record NC_031775.1, read on the forward strand.
TCAGTGGAGTATCTGCTGCCCATATCCTTGACCTGGCCTTCCAGTGATCCCCCCAGCCTACAGGATATTGTCAATGAGTAATGACTATAGCAGTGGAAAACGAAAACTGTAGGGAGAGTAAACATGATTGAATCACCAGCCAGTCCTGACCAGACAAAAAGGGCCTGTATTTGAAATGGAGCAGTTTCTCTGATCCTTCTCTGTACTGGAAAGCTACATCTATTCAACATAAGGAGCCCTGAAATGTCCATTGCTCTGAATCTTTCCAGCCACTTGCCTGTCACATTTTGGCCGTGTGGATTTTCTCTTCTGTGAATCCAAAGCTAGTGATCTGTGCCCAACAGGTTGCCTAAGAGACTATAATCCCTTCGGTTTGGGCTCTTGATTTTTACATATCAACGATAAATATGTACAGATGCACATGTATAAACACACACATATATATTTTAAATATCAGAAATACATTTCCTGCATCCCAGCTGATAATTTTATTCATCAGGAGCACTTGGGATGGCAGGGGGTACCATCTAAGGATAGCAGTTCGGCATAGAATAGTGCACTATAGCAGTTTTTACACTGTCTCTTATCTAAATGCAATCTCTTATCCTTTTCTGTCATATGAGCTGAATGTGCTATACAGGAAAGAGATTTTTTCACCATTTATCTTCACAGAACCTTTAGTAAGACCATGTTCCCAAAGTTGGTATTCCCTAAAGCACCTTTTCCGGAAATAATAAAATGCTGTTTCTCACAAAGCAGTATGTCAAAGACAGAGGAAAAGTAATCAGTCTTTGGTCCCAAAAATTATTTTTTTTTTTCCAAATTATGCCAGAATTTTCTACCTGTTCTTCATGTGAAGTCTTCTGACATCCTGACACTTCAGCCTCCAATAAATCTTTGCTTTTGTTGTTTATCTTTCAAAAGGTTTTTCACAGATAATCTCAGAATATGGAAGACTATCTATTTTAGCCCCTTTTATTACCAGAATTAGTCTTAACAAGGCCTCCCCTTGGTAAATTATTTTTCTTGATTACACTATCACACATGCAGAGAGAGAGCTGCATATTACAAGTCACAGAACCCACCAGTACTTTCAATGGTTCATCTTTATGTATATATTCACGTTACTTTATTACAACACAGTTTTAAATCACAGTTTTCAAACTAAGTCCTTATTTTCACTCCAAGTAATGACCACTAAACCTATAATAAAGTATTTTACAGAACACAGTCCCTTTTCCTCAAAATTTTAAACTAATTTCCCATTTGAAATTTCACATGTGAAGAATTGTACAAGTTTAAAAAAGGTTTCACACAAGTTTATTTATTATCTGAACACCCACAAGTCAGTCTCAATACATAACTTTCCTTTTCAGCTTTGAAATGTGCCTAATTCTATAAATTTCACAAATCAGATTGTTACATTGAATAGATCCTTTTAACTTCTGTTATTTTATGTCATGTTCCCATACTTTTCTTTTTCCCTTTCCTGTCATCTCACTCTAAATCAAGCAAGAAATATATTTCCCTTACACAAAATAGGTTCTATTTTATCTCTGCATTTAAAATTATTTCTAAGGAAAGGTGAAGCAAATCTTGAATAAAGCACATATTGATGGTGCAGTGCAGCTAAGTCATGTATTGCATGCTGCTAGTTTTCTATAAGGCATCAGACATTAAAATAGAACTCTTGCTTAGACTCTGTCATTTGAGATAAACTATTTCTGCTAGGAAACACGTTGGCAGTGGCAGGTGAGGGTCTTTATATTCTAACTGAAATAACAATCAAGCAAGGCATTACAGAAAAGCCAAGTATTGACCACAAGAAAAAGGAGAGGAATAGCAGCTTGTAAGGGCTGACAGGAAGCCTAGCTTCCCTTACTGCTTAGTTCTGTGTATGAAAGGGTCAGAACTACACTGTCAAATTGTTCCAAGCCTTTCAGACTAAATAAATAAATAAATGAAATAAACTAGTCTGGTTTTCCTCCCTTCAAGCGTTTCAGCTCATTGTTGCTGGTAGATGAAAACTTTACTTGCATTTCTGCTAAGAGACTCTGTTATACCTAAATGGTCACTGACAGGGCCACTCATTATGGGATCGCCTTCTGTGGCTGACAACAAAAGGAGACACAAATGAAGCAACTGGACCAAATCCTAATGTAACTTCTTTCCAAATAGATTCTTTGCTCTGGCCCATTTAAACATCACTCAGGACCATAACATGGCATGAGACTCTTAATTTTCCTCTGTGATGGGGAGTGCCCTACCTATTTTAAGTGACTCTCAGGTCATGTTTGTCTGTGGCTAAAAAACTCCATCTTGTTATTCCCTCATAACTATTAATAAAATTCCATCTATTAACTAGGGATCATTCTCTGCAGAAAACCAATTTCCTCTTTTCCCTCCAAGTTATGTTATCCAGCTCAAGTATAGTCAATTAAAACAAGTCTATTTCGTAGAAATGGGGCAGATATTGCTCAACAGTGTGCAGTCTCTGTAAGCAAGGGAACCATACACTTGTCTGCAAGAGTTATGGAAAAGAGCAAAGAATTAACACAATAATGTCTTCTAAAACTCAGAAAAAAAACTACTTTAATGGAGTTCTTCCCTCTTTTTTGGTTTTGGTTTGAGGCAAGGGTTGTACTTTAAATGCAGTCCACCTCCCTTCAGATTTTTTTCTATATCAAATTAGCTCTTGTTTAAATGTGTCTCAATCTACTAAGAAACAAATTAGATATGTATATACATAAATTAGTTACAGCAGACATCTATTATACATATTTGCTTTTTTGTGTGGCAAAATTGCAGCTGTTTCATTTGATGCATGATTTCTTTGTTTCACAATCCAGAGGCAGAAAGCATTAGCCAGATTCAGAATACACATTTCAACACAAGTCCATTAGCCATCATTCCCTTACAGAAGGGGGAGTTTGTTTACCAGAGCCTTTGTAGTCCTCATAATATTTCTCCAGGTTTTTCATAACCATTATTTAAAAAGTTGCCTACTAGAAAAGTCAGCATTTATAGTTCACTGTTCCAGATCTTTCAGAGCTAAAGAGTTCTCTGCCAGACCTGGTTATTAATTCCACTAGTTACAAATACCTGTGCAAAAGAGTCTTTCAGAACTGGGCTGAATGTTTTTGGAGAAACCAACCATTTAATTACACAGGTGCAGAAACTAATCATTATCATCAGGAAGAACCTAAGTTCACCATGACCACACACTGGTTTTCTTAGCTAATTTCTTTCTATGACTATCATAAGTTTTCACATACAGTGTCTTGGTTTTTTAAAGGTAAGGTAGCACATAGCAAATTGAAGAAAATTTGTCCCCTATTAGCACAGTTGAGGATCGTTTGTGGAGAGAAAGACATTAAGGTTGGGCTGCTGTCCCTAGTCATGCTCTTTTATATTCTAAAGAAAGAATTAAATGATACTGACCTTTACATCTCTCAAAGACCTCTACTTAAAATTAAAATTAAAAACCCAAACTTATGTATTTTAGATGCAATCAATTTTTTTTTTCAGGTTTTGTTTTCATATTTGAATTAAATTCAAATAATTTCAAGAAACATTTCCTGAATTTCTTAGATTCTACTTAAAAGTACATTTACATGTCCTTATCTATAAGAAGATACTAAAACTTTTCAGCTGCTTGAAATCCATAGAACTTCACTAATTGAATCAAAGTGCTAAAACTGGTGGAGTAAGATCAAAATTTCAAAATCAATTTCTACTTCTCGTCTGTTAACATTTCACACATGAAGCAGGTTTTCCACTTTGAGTATTGGGAATATAATTCAAGTCATCTACATAACTCATATGCAACAAGGGATGGTCTTACAAAAACACATGCAGTGAAGGAATGAAGCTTAAGATCAGAGATATTACGTTTGGATCTTGCAAAAAGCAGTGGTTTATATTTTCCTGGGCACATCAAACCAGAAAGAAGTGTACACAATATTGTTACTACCCTGCCCAGAGATTCTCTGATACTGCTACACAATACTGCACAAGGTACTCAAATGCACAGCACAACAAGCACAACACATACTTAGATCAGTTTTATACAGCTTCTTTTCAAACATTTTCCCTGCAGAATTGCTCATTGCAGGAGCTTATCTCAGCTAACCAAAGGTGCTCAGGTGAGAACACAAGCAGCAAGCACACGCTCCATCCTCGGCCTGGGGAGTCAGCCACAGCTGAAGGACAAGACTCTCATCCCATCAGATGGCAAAGGCTTTCAGCAAGTAGAGAAGGAAATGTTGTTAAACAGCCATTTTTGTTTTTGTCAACCTTTCAAAAAAGGACTTTTCAATATAAAAATTACACACTTTGCTGACTAAAGTGTTTCCTTCAAAACCCTTCACATATCAGCTGGCTTCAAAACTTCTGATCACATTACCCAAATATTGATATAATTTTTACTTCATCCAGTATCTTTTTTTGACCTACTTAGATCTAAAATAACCAACTAGAAGTTTCTTTCTTTATTCATTTTAGTGTTTATGCTGTACGTTGCCCAAAACTGAGTAAGTAAATATTAATTCATCTTTTCTTTGCTGTTTGTAGGGAATGAAATTGACATTAATTTCCACTGGAATCTCTCAAGCACAATTTGGGAACCCTTCCTCTTTTCACCCAATTTTGTGGAAGCGTGTATGCCATTATAGAGTTAGTTAAAAATAAATATTTGACTATTGAAAGTAGTGCCCATTTTGCAGGCTTCCTGCATGCACTGACACGGAGTGTTTGAAACTGTATCCCAGGGCTGCATCAATTATGCATTACAGCAGCTGCCATAGATCCAGCAGTGCCAGCTCTTTAGGACAGGCTTTGCTATTTGAGTCATGAATACAGGAGTGACACACTGACAGCACTGTGCCTCCATCCAAGCTGAGTACAGTCATTAACTGTGATTCCAGTGCTGCTGCAGAATGCTCTTAAATCTGGATTTAGTCATGTTAGCCCTTCCTCAATGTCAAGAGCTTTGCATTATGTTTCATCTTAAATTTTATCAGAAAATTGTAATGTTCCTGCTTCTACACCTGGGAATTTTCAGGGATGCTACACAGAAAAACAATATCAGAGATGACAAAATCCCTGTCCTTGAAGCACCTTGGATACTGTGAAATGTAGCAGTAGTAGCTGTACAGAAGAGCTGCTCCTGCAAAATGCAAAGATGAAAGAAAATACAGGAAAAAACCTAGCAGACCCACAGAACTGTGTAATGGAATCTTATGTAAGTGGAAAATACTTCTGTTTTTTTACCAAAGAGATAAAAATATTTGGGATAGAGGGAACAGGACATGAATGCTAAATACATTGTCCTGCAGGCAAAGCAGCTACTTTTAATGAATTGAATGCAAAATGCTTGAGGTGAAATACATCTTGGAGACCATCAACTACATTTATTATATTTGTCTTTCCTTATGCTTTAATATTTCTGCAAGGTCCTGTGATCTACAGTGACAACAATCTAGTTAGAGTCCCTTACCAACTAAAATACAAAGGTCTAAAAGTAAATTTCCAGAGTTCCAAAGCACTTTCTTTTTGGAATTCACATTAAATTCTTAAGTCACATATATAAAAAGGAGAGGTTTAGGAGGAAAATGAGAAAAATATCAAGAATAAGCCTGTAAAAATACAAAAGAAATCTCATTTGTCTGCTGTTTAATCCCTGTAATCCACACAACATTCTATCCTCAGCTACTATCCTTGGTAGTGCTTTCCTTATTCAGGAACCTCTTTCCAGAGTAGGACACACACTCCCAGCTGTGACAGCATCACACCCACAGTATTGCTTTCAGGAGAGGAGTGGTGTTTAATTCCCTATTTTTTTCATTTCCATTTCAATTTCCAGAATAGCTGTTCATGGCCAAGTTGGAAGCATTTTCTTGCAGGAAATGTAAGCATTTAAAAGATTTGGTAAGACTTAACTGCAACAAAGTATCGGACAAAAAAAGGAAGGTAAAATACAAGTTACTCTAAAATTACATATATTTACCTAGAACTTGTGTGTACACAGTTGATTTGTACTTCTCTCTGTCAAGTAAAGCAGTCTGTTCTCCCACCAGCACCTGTCTCATCTTCTCCCCAGGCTCTCAGCTCTATCATCATGTGCACCTTGACACAAGACACGTGTGCTTAGGCAAGTCCCAGCTTTGCAAATGGCTGGGAGTGGTGACCTCCTCATTATTATTTACTAATTTAGTTTACAACTTTTATTTTTATGAGCAAGAACATCTAAGATCCAGGAGCTGGACAGCATTTTCTTTCATAATAAAAATATTTAGGCCCTAATCCAAAAAAGCACTTAAGGATGTATGTAACTTCAATTCCATTGACTTCAATGGGATTACATGGAACTGTTGTGCTGGATTTGAGTATCCATGGACTAAATTTATATATATATAGCCAGCACTGTTGAACTGATCTCATTACTATGTGTTAATTACTACAATAAACATTTCAGAATTTAAATATTCAGGCTAGGACTTGCCAGTACAATAGTTTTTGCTGAACTATTCAAGAGAAACAATAAGCTTGCAACAGATTTTCTGGTAGCTGATGAGCAGAACTGAATTGACAAATGTTTACCATGCATTTGGAGTCTGAAATACACAGAACTCTCTACACAGATCTTCTCCTGAGATGCTTAAAAAGAAAGTGAGAGACTGATTTTGAAAGAAAATACTTCCCTTTACAGAGCATACCCCACCCCCAATAGTTTAGAAACAGGCTCTTTTGGTAATTTGACATTTAGAAAGTCTCAATGGCCTCACAACATTTCTAGAGGAAAGGAAACATATATATCAGGAAAATTTTAGACACCAAAGGATGCACCTAGCTAAAAAGGATCTTGTAAATATTTATATTTTCTTTTCAAGAGAGTATTTTTGGTTAAAAAAATCAGGTTCATTAGAACTATGAATCAATTCATACAGACAAAGGAATGAAAGAGAACAAAAAAAACTGAAAAAACCACAGTCTTGCTCTTTGGATTTATTAGGTGCCTGGATATTTACAGCAGATATAATTTTACACCGTACCACACAACAAGCAAATTCCTCCCTAAAATTTTCAGCTGAACCACTCCAGACCTGGAGGCACAATTGAGTGAAAATACAGTGCTGTTACCAGCCTCCTGTTTCAGATGACCCAAAAGTACAGCAACTGAAAACCCACAGATTTTTCTCAAAATGCAGTATTATTAATTATTAATGCATACTCTGGGAATTGCTTCCATTCATATTATTTGATTGTTTTTCATGCTTCACTCACTATCCCTCCCAGACTTCTGCTCAGAAATAAGCTTATATTCTGCTCATTAATTTAAGAGCTGAATGAAATTTCAGAAAAGATAATAGAACATTTTTTTCTTCTCCCTAGAATGAGATAAACTAGTTTGAAAAGTCCCAGAGAAGGTGTCTGTAGAGAAATCTGTTCAAGTCACTACTGTCATTTTTGCACCAGTAATACACTGTAGTGTTCAGCAGTGACTAGACTGTGTTTTGGTTCAGAAAAGTACAGGATATCAAGCATTTTAAATGTTGAACTTGTTGAAGACATATTAACAATACCTTTTAGATTTGTTACTGATATATTATGACAATTTTTGTAACAACAGAAATCTTAAAACACTTCCAGCCATAAATATTGTTGGAAATACTGCAGGGACCGCTTTTGCTGCAGGTTAGCACAGATATACTCACGCTGACTTCACACAGATTAGTCCCAGGACTAGCTTTACAAGATTTTCAATGTGATGACACTGCTGTGGATATGTCAAGTGATTTAAGTTTCCACATCTACTTTCAGAAAGGACACTTGCACTACAAAGCTGATGTCCTGCAGGTACAAACTTTCACTTTTGAAAGCTGTTCAGGTACTAGAACTACCTGAAAACCCCCTGGGCTTTAGCACCTCATTGAAACCTTCTCAGCATTTTTAAAAGAGAGGCTGATAATAACATAGTAAATGATAACTTTATCCCAACCTAAAGCAATAACCAAGATTCTCAGTTTCAGATATTACCAAAACACATCCCACAGATCACATTATGTTTGACATGAAATCCTACTATATATATTACAACATCCACACTAATGGACACCTTTCCTTTCTGAAATGTGCAAACACTGCCATGTCCCTGTTACCACATTTGGTTCATTTTAACTCTGTGGATTTCCTGATGGCACCATGGTAATTTCTTAAAACAGTCCTAAAACCCTCAGGGCTACTCATTTAGCCACAATTATCCAGTTACTCAACTTCCACTTTAGATGTCTGTCTCTTACACAAGTAAAAGGAATAAGGAAATCTATATATACAAGGACAAAGCCACACACAGTGCATTCCCTTCTGTTACACCTGGAGAGACCCAGACTGAAACCCTGGATTAGGGATTTTATAACTGCAGTTTTTTATGGACGAGACCATTGGAAACTTATGCTAACAAAAGGAACATCACATTTGTTTGCTTTACTTTGCAAAGAAGTATAGTTTTCCTTTATTTATCATTATTTTTTATTTTAATAATATCACAATGAATGAATACAGTACAAATAGGTAAATACTCATGGCAAACAGCACTGCTGAAATCAAACATTAGTAGGAATGACCACCTAATACAATGAGAATTCCCATATTGTATTATAGCTCCCTTAAGAAAAATATTTTTAGGATATGAATTGTGGTGACCAAAGAGGGTTGTCCAATCCCCTTAGCCAGCTAAAGCCTCTAGAATTACTTAAACCCTTACACTAGTGGTAAGATTTTCCTTCCTGAGAAACATCATCTAGTGGCAACCAGTAATGCGAGGACATTGGATTGACAACCAGTAATCTGGTGTAACAGTTGCTATTTGAGTATCACTCAAAGCCATTGTTGATGTAGTGCTAAATTCACAGTGCTACAATTCCTCAATTAGTTAAAATTAATGAAACAAGCAGTTTTCTAGCACCATCAGCTCAGCCCACTTAGTTATACCCACGTAAACCCACAGTGGTTTATACTATGTATTTTGTGATATAAACTACTGCATACTAAACTACATATATATAAAAAAAAAAAGAAAATAGAAAACACTACAAATTTTCTGCAAACCTGAGCCTGATTTTATTTCTCATGAGTCTGTATGAACTATTTACTTACAACTTGGAACTAACAAGGGATTATTTATTATTTATTATTATTGGTTTCTTAGTTGCATGTACTTTCCTCAGATTTTCAGAGATAACTATTATAACAACCCTTTAAAAGAAAAGAACTGTTCCACATCTTTTCCTGCCTGGCCTACAGGTTTGATGTGAAGACTTCTTTCTGATGGAGCAAATATGCCTCCACTGATTGACCCACACAGCTCCACTCAGCTCCAGAAGGAGGGCATAGACAAACTGGCACAAAGAGGAACACCTCAAACCCCACTCCTGAAAACACATGTAGTTACTTCACTGTTAGCACTCCCTGCTGATAACACAGTGCTTGTATAGGTCAATGTTTACACTCTATCTGCCTTTACGTAACAAGGTCATGTTAGGCCAGCAGCCTTTACAGGGTAAAACTGGCATATGGAAAGGAAAAACAGGTTTATTTCTACTTGGAAGACACAATACAAGCCCTTCTGCCAGCAATAAAACAACACCATTACTAAATCATCTCAACCAATTTAAATAACAAAATAGAAGAAACATATTTAATTTCCAGTTGAGAGATTTCTAAACCATCAGTGACACATACACATCTTCCTATAATGTATCTTGTAGACATTAACCTAAACCACGATCAGAATAGTCTTGATCTCAGTAAATGCATTTTTAAAGTACTTATAATGTACTGCTTCATCACTGATATTTTTACAAGGTTGTCAAAGAGAAATATAATTTTTCATCCTCCTTTATTTCACTTTACTTCAAGATGTAGTAATTAACAAGAGTCTTCAGATGCTGGCAAAACTATCCCTTTTGAAGTTTCTACGTAGCTGTCACCCTGGAGATAAAGGCAGATTATTCAATCTTGACATTATAATGGTGAATTCAAGATAAAAGACTGGATTAGCAACTTCATAACTTCATGCCTAGAAAAGAAAGAGATCACCATGAGGTAATTTTACTTCTAGTTTTGAGGGTTTATGGAATTTCTTAAGGATGAAGAGAGAAAGAATATCATGCCTTGAAAGGGTACAAAATGAACTATATATATCCTTTTAAGTATTCCAGTAAAAATATTAAAGTTATCTTTTATTTATAAAATCAGACCAGGATACTAGGGTAACCATCTGGCAGGCAAGTCATTCCTACCTAAATAATGAGCACTTTTATGTGTTGCAACTACATGTCTTCTTATGGAATTTTCTTTTTCCTTCCTCTGTACAGGAGCAACAGGAAATGTGGAACTGAGCACATCAGGAGGCAGATTGTCCCAAGTCTTTGCACCTAAGACACTGCAAATAGAAACAGCCTGGACACCAAAGGCTGCATCCTAGAACTCTTAGGAGGTGAGCATAGCAGAGTTCATCTCTAACCAAATGCATCATGTCTTATGAAACTGGTAACTCTGAGGCTGAGAATCTGAGTTCTAAATCAGCAGGGAAAATTCATTGCTAACAGCCCCCTACATATCTTTCCAGTATTTTGGTGCATTCTAAAGGAACTGCACAGAATCAAATTCCTTTGCCCTTGGAATACTACAGATCCATTTTTGTGGTGAACAGGAAAATACTTCAGGAATATATCAGGATAGAATTCAGAGATAAAATTCAAGCCTTATAAAGAAATATTTCATGGGCCTGCTAGTTAGAGGTCTCCCTAAAAATCAGAGTTTCAAACCTCAATTTGTAGCAAATTCAAAAGGTTTAGTGTGGTTCAAAATCTTACCAATGAAGAGTCTCACTATCAGCAAATCAAAATGACAGAATGAAGCCAGCATGACTCACCAGAAGAGAAAGGAAGCCTCTTTCGTTCATCATTCAAAAGCTGGGGCTATCATCAATTTAAAAAACCCTTACAGGATTAAAGAAGTTAAACTAAACCCCCCAGAAGGTTTCTGACAACCATGTAAAAATATCAGTGATGAACCGAAAACAAATTTAAAGATAGATTATCAGAAGGACTCATAACTGCAAATAAATTACTCTCCACATACATAACAAACATGAATATTATAAGGGAAATGTAGGAACACAAATAATAACAGATGATCTGAAGTTCAGGTGATAATCACAGTGCATATGAAGGTTTCAGTGTGGTTTCATATGAAGGTTTGAATCAGTGCTGACCGTGGAAAAGATGAGAGAGATTCCTGTGCTGTGGTCCTTAATTTTGGAGGAATTCTAAGGGTCTCCCTAAAATTAAAACACTTCTAAAGAAAATAAGGAAAAATTAGACCAAGTGTCAAATTCCCAGGACTAGGTCATACTCAACCAAGGATTCAAAAGGAACTCAGAGTGGAAGTTTTACCATTAACAATAACAGCTAACAGTTTTGCTTAAAACTGTTATAACACTTGAAAATTACTAGCAAATGTGACTCCTAGACAAAGAGGAACCAGGGAGATCCAACTCAGGAGAAAACTACACAACTTGAGAGGGAAAATACCAATACAAAATGAACATCCAAACAACTGAATAAGTTAAAATATTAGAAGTACCTATAACGTATAACATCCGCTTGCCACGTTCTTACTCATCCCAGGGCATGGACTTTTGGCCACTGTCAGAGATGAGACAGATTGGCTACATAAGCATCCCATTAGTCAAAAACAGCACAAGGCTATAAAATCATGGTAATGCATCTAATTCAAATTCCATCCCCTTATCCATGAATTTTACAGAGTAAGTCAAACACAGAGACCAGACCACATAGATTAACAGCAATCTTGACATGTAACTGACTAGACTGAGTGAAAAAAACTCAATAATATGCTATGCATACACTTAATAAGCTCCTCAACCCCATGCAATATTTATGCTGTAGGAGTGAGACTGGGAGTAAAAGTGATCATCTCCATCTCTGTTTGTACAAAACACTCACGCAGCTTCAGCATCTGATAAAATCCCACAAATTTACCATCTGGTCAGAACAGGTGCTATTTCATTCTTAGCTTATTTCAGTAAATGCCTCAGAAATGAAAACCCACATAAGCAAGCACATGTGGAACATCTCTTAGGACTCTTTAACTGTTTGTGTCAGAGGAAGCATTATACAGCTCCTCCTCATGCTTGGCTCTGCTGGGATCCTACAGGGTTTTTCCAAGGGATGAGTGATAATCCCAGCACCTCTTACATTTAAAGAATTTTGACAGGACTAAAAGTAAAGGTAGAAAGAGCATGGCCTGAGTAGTATAACTGATGCAATAACTTGCTACAAATCTCTAAAAGAGCTTCATTTTTAACCTTGTGAAAGAATTCAAAAGCATTCACATTCAAAGAGTATTTATTTCTATTACAATTACCTGTTTTAGGGTATTTCTTAAATATTACTTAGTTTAGAACAAAAATAAGGAATTTTCCCTCAAGGAGTTATTTACATCTCCTTTAAACACCATTTCCATGTTATTTACAATCAAAACACTGGTCTGAACGCAGAATTATCTCACTCCTTTTAAATGGATTCATTAGATGTGATCACTGTTCAGCTAAATTGAGAAGCTTTTTTTTTTAACTAGAAAATATGCCAGTAATCTTTAAAGATATGGAAACCTGGGGAGTAGTGCACCACTTAAGGAAAATCCTTTTAGATGAAGTGTTTCAAGAGCAAAGTCAGAAAAATCTGCAGTTCTGCTGGAATAGATGGGTATTTGCTGAGCTATGATTGTTAAGGATATTTTTACCACAGTAAAACAGAATAAACACTTAATAAAATTCATTTTGAAGACAATCATTTGGCATGAAATTTGACTGCACTTGTGGTTTTTTCCTTTCCCCCCTACACAGCTCAACAGTTCATGTACATTTGGTAAATAAGATCTTACAACACTGCACACACCATTTCTTATAAAAAGGTATTTTTAAACCAAGCCTTTGTCCAATTAGTTAATAGAACAATTGCATTGCACTAAACTCTGGTTTTCTTTTGAGCTTTTCCTACATGCTAATTGCAGTGACACATCAATAAGGCAGATGTATTTTTCTCTCACAGTTATGTTTAGTGTATATTTAAGGTGACTTTTTTTACTGTAAATATGCCAAAGTAATTTGTAACCCTAAAATACAAAGTCTGAGAAAAGCAGGTGTAGGATGCATATTTTTCTTTTGCAAGTCTTGAATGAAAAAAAATAAATGAGTAAAGACAATGCATGTCCTAGGAAAAGGAGTGCCAAAATCTGAACTTAACAAACTTGGCTCATTTTAAAGTTCAAGAACTAACCAGATCAGCTCTCAACTGATTCAAACCAGATTCATACATTTTAAATCATCATATCTATATCACTATGTGAGAACTCACAGAGCACTGAAGTTCCCAGAAAGTCTCAGCTGATTTCAGACCAGAATTGTGAGGAGCTGGTACTTGAGTATACCCACTCAGTCTGTTTAAGGAAATTTTGAGTGTTCAACTGTTTTTTCCAAGTTCTGTATCACATATCTGTAAATTCTCAAGCGTCAATGTACTGATGTGTGTTCAGTGTAACATACTATTACTTATTAACATTGCATTACTTAGCTGCAAAGAAACAGCTCTAAGATTTATGACTACTTCAGAGTACAAAGACTAAAGACCTCTGGAGGCTGCTGGTGGAGGACTGGGAGTGAACTGAGCACAAGTCACACTGCACACAAAACACTTTGTCAAATCTGCTGTGAGATCATTTCTGTATTATCAGCTTCAACAAAGAGCCAAGAGTTTGAACCAAGAGGAGGCTCAGCTAAATCCTTTTCCCCATCATATCAGACCAAGGCAAATTTGCCAGGATTAAAAGCAAATTCTGTGCTTCTGATACCTCTGTTTTGTCTATTCTGTCATCCAGTGCCATTGTTTTATTTACATTTTTGTGAATCTTGCACATTTCATCAGCAGTCATTTCCTTTCTGAACTCATGAAAAGGAAGTTCACCTCCATAACAGGATGATAAGCAACATTATAACTTACAAATTACTTTTAGAATACCCTTAAAGGGAAAGGAAGAAAAGAATACCAGAAAAAAAAATCTGTTATAAAGTGTGTGTCCTTATAGTCTTTAACTTGAAATGTTAATGAAATTATTAGCAGGCAGTAGGTCTCTGTTACTGTCACACAATAGCAGAAATGAAAGACATGGCTTAGTACTCTTTTTAAATGTTTAAAATCAATTCATAAGAAGCAGGTGCCAAATTATAAAAAAAATCAGAAAAATTATGTGTTTTTCTGAAGATTTATTAATATAAAAGCAAACACTTATGAGAACCTAATATTATTTCTGTGGCATTTTAAAAAAATTAAGATATGTAGAAAATAGAAGATAAGTACTTCTAAATATGGAAGTACTTAGCATTTTTAAGTGCTATACAGCATGTGAAGAACCTCTCATCTCTAGTGCATCCACTAGGTTAACTTGAGCTGCTGCTACGTTGTCAGTGAGTCTACAAAGACAAGGGCAAGTACTACTGCTTCAGTTGAGGATTCATGGTTGAATTGTTGTTGATAGTTCTGGTGAAGGGGTTTTGGTTTTCTTCAGGTTTTTTGTTTGTATTTAATGTATGGGAAGTATACTTTGCAACCTTGCAGAATCCTACAGAGATAACTGAATGCCAAACACATTATTTAAGAAGAAACTCCTTCTGGGAAAGTCTGCCCATGAAGACAAAGTTTACATTGATTTCCATAAGATCAGGTGTTTATTCATAAAATTAACTTTACACTTGCAATAGATCTTAACAAAATAGAAAAACAAAAAAACAAAAAGTGATATTCTAGAAAGCACCAATGTTTCTCTGACTGCCCCTCTAAGATGCAAATTGTGAGAGCCAAACAATAGTCCCAGACTCAGCAACATAAAATGGCATAGAGAAATAAAGTTCCTTCCCATATTCCACTTCTAAAACAATCTGACATCCAGGTTTAACAGCCAATGAAACCAATTCAGTCCTTGCTCAAGGGAGTTTAATGCCCAAAGGAAAGGCTCATGCCAAGGCATCCTTATCAGAAGGGCCAGCATGCCGTTTGTAGCAAATCTGAAACTCCTGACAGCTGAGGTTCTCTACAAGACATACAAGGTAACCCTTAAGGAGATGCAAGAGAAGATAATTACAGAAGGGTAAGTGCACAGGCCCTACTCCCAGCAATTACCTGTCACTCCACCCAACCCAAGTGGCAGCTGCGTGGCTGGAGACAAGGGGCTGGGGGTTCATGTGGCACTCAGAAATGTGAACAAATGAGGACAGACACTGATTTTTTCTCACTGTTGGTAAATCCTATTATCCTTTTGCTCCTCTGCCCCAACTTACTTCCCAGAAGAGCCAGTTTCAGAAATTTAAACAGCTTCTGTGGTTTCCCTTAAAAGCTGAAATAATTGGCAAAATCAATTCCCTTTAGTCAGAAGGGGTTTTTTTGGAACACCCTGCAGAGAGGGGAGAAGGGGATTTTCCCATGCTGTCAAAATATTTTGACGTATTCCAGACTGAATAAGGTCAAATTTTTAGTTAGCAACAACCTTCTATTTTCAGTTTGCTTTGAACGCTTCTCTAAACAGAAATGCTCTCTACTGTCCAGCTTATGGAATGGCACTGGACTCACCGTGTTGTTGTGACTCCAGCAGCCCTTATGCAAGGCAAGAAACGGCAGCAAGCTGTCACTTCTCACAACACACACACGGCCACACACTGCAGAGACTTAGCTAGGAAGAGATTAGTTTGATTGTCAAGTTGGGGCAGAGGAGAAAACTGGGGTCATCTGCTGCTAGTAGTAGAGGCACAATCACAAAAGTGTTAATTCCTTTTTCAATTACTTTTTTTGTTAATGGGAGTGTGTTCAATCACAAGATCAACTCTGGTTATTTTGATTGATTTTTTTTTTAAATTGGTAGTTTAAAGCATAACTAGGTAGCTGGGTATATGAATACCGCCTCTACTCAGAGAAAATGTCAGTATTCATCTAGGAGCTGTACCTAACTGCAGTACATATATATGAAATGGAGCTGAAATACTTCAATAGAACTACAGGCAGCTTCTAAATTAAACAAAACTGTACAATGAAAAACTCAGCCAAGGTATTGCATGCATACCACCAGTGAAGACATGCAACAGCATACATTAGGAATGCATTTATATCCCCTGTAGCCAGATAGAGCTGGAAGTCCATCAGCAAAAGCATGAAGACTGACCCAGTAATGTAAAGTAACACATTAAAGAGTGCCATTGGAGACCTTATAAGAGCAAAACATTAATCTTGACATCAGCCCAATAGTGGAGGACTTGTCTTACACAGCTGCTCATGGGGAGGAAGGAGCAGGAAGGCTTCCTCTTTCATCTCTCCCCAGCAGAGAAACTAATCAAAACTGCTGTCCTCACACTTCACAGGCTAACTTGCAACAGAACTTGTACAGAAAAGCATGACAGCAACAATCACCACAAAAATCTCCAAGCTCCTGGAATTAATACCGGGATTTGTTAACAAAACAGGCTCTGAAAACAGACACAAAGCATACCACTACCTATGGGAAACAGGGGCTGGATTAAGGTAGGGGAGAAAATGGTTCCGCTTCACATAACAAAAATAATTAATTAGGGAAATCAAGCTACACCTTTCTAATGGATTACAGCATGTGTGCCCAGCCTGCCATGCCCTGAACAACCCATGAAGAGACAATTCTCTTCTCCCATACTCTTATGAGACATCATGTTGTCCATATACTGAGGCTTAATGAAAACTGTTGTTCAAAGTCTGCTTGAGGCTAAGGCTTGCAATGATGCAGCTTCACCATGCACAAACAGCACAGGTCCCATGGCTCCTCCTGTCACAGGCACAGCTACAACCCAAAAGGCTGCTCTGAACCCCTCCCAGAGCACCTGCTCAAGTAGTGGGGCTCTCCTGTGCCCCCCTGCCCCAGAGATATTAGCCCAAGTCTAGCCCACCATAGATATGCTAATGCTGCTAAAACTGAGTGCTCCCAAATGAAACTTTTCCACTCACAAGCATATTGTGTGCTTAAATGCCATGAAAAAATATAAATTGTTCTCCTCAAACCCCAGCAGGTTCCTTAATGACTAAGCTCTACTAATTAGTAACAGCTGTTAATGAAGTGAGCAGGTACAAATCTAACCTCTTCAATTAATGCATGAGGTTCTTAGACTAAACTAAAATTCAAAGGAAATCTGTTAAGTAAAAAAGAAAAAAACAACATTCAATGATCAATATTTTTGCTGCTGAGACCATATTATTTCTTCCAAACCCACATATATCAGTGTTTATCAAATATAGAACCTATTTGTACTAAAACCTTACAATTTCCATGCAGCTTAGGCAAACACAGCCTGACATTACTTTAAAAAAAACTAATGCATCCCTTCTGAACAAGTAAGTCAAGATGCAAATACTTACAACAATCTAAATATGGAACACTGTTTATGGCTGGTTGACTCTAGAATTACATCTTAGAAAAAGTTATATTTTTTTTGAAAGCTTGATTTGTCAGAGAAAAATTTCCGTGCTCCAGCAGATCCTAGTAAAAATCAGACCATCACTATTTCCATCCCATTCCACTCAACACCTTTGCTGCTAAATTGTACTTTTTATAAGTCCACAGACAAAAAAAAGAAAAAGGGAAACAAAATAAGTCCCTTAAAGGACCTGAGAAATTGAAGGGCTCTCCAGTCTCCCAAGTATGATGCAACATTGCTCCAAATACTACAGTCATCTCAATACACCTGGTTTCATTTTAGATAGCATTGGTGGAAACCCAAAGTTTCATGATACAGAGAATCACTGTATAAGGAGATTTATAGCTATCTTGAAATGCCCTTCACAAGGCTGAAATTAAATTATTTTTTCCTGTTATTCCACTAGTGAGGAACCACTAAAAGTCTCCTGTTTATCAAGTTCCCAGTGGTAAAAGAAAATTAGATCAGGGACTTCCACTGTCATCAAATGTACTGTTTTCCATCCAAAATGTTAAACTGCCAATTAAAATAGAATCATTCAAATGACGACTCAATGCAAAGAGTTTAACTGTATTCTAAACTTGCTCCACTGAAATACCAAGTAAAATTTTCTTAAATATAAAATGCTATGGAAATCTCCATATTATTAAAGAATTATTAAAGACGGAGGAAAAAAAATGAGGGAAGGGAAATGCATTCACTAAGTTACTTCCAAACTGTTTGCCTAAACTTGACTACCACCCTTTGTACTGCAGGTAGAACTGTGCAGGTGCCTGATTACAGCTCTTCAGAGATCCTTTGGGGACTCCTCTGTGATGAAGTGGCAGGTAAGGAGATATGACTAGGGACTAAGGGTTATGTACTTACATATTGGCCTTAAGGAACCCTATTTTCAAATTCTTTATCTCAAGTGGTATTAGTTTTAAGCTAATAATCACTTATTAGCTTAGGTAATTAAAACTATAGAAACATCATGAGTTATTTAGGTAACTGTATTAGAACACAAGTCTGGGATTACCCAGTAGAGGGATTTTTGCTGTTACAGCGAATGCCCTAAAAATCTTGAAATATAAAAGAAAAACAAAACAGAATCATCTATATGTAATGATTTACAATGCTGAGGCAGCTTTGGGGAAAATGTGCAACTCCAAAGAGCATCATCATAAAAAATAAAACCAATAAACCCCCAAGCAGATGGCTGTGTTCATCTTCCTTTAAAAATAAACATTTGTTTGGTCTTTGCAATTTTTTGTGTGTTTGTATGCCCAGAGCTTTGCACAAGTTCTGAAGCCCAAATCTGTACAAGTCAGTGGAAAATCCCCATTCATATGGCTGCACTTAGAGCACTGCATTGACATCTGGGTCCATAACTGTCATCTGGACACAGCTCCTGTACCAATATCTCTGTCTGAATTATTTCACTCTTCAGCCATTTTTCCCCTCTGAATCTGAAGTTATGTCAGTGCAATCTTGCTTTATACCAGGATATCCTATTCCCACTTCTATCAGAGAATACATTGCCATTCCACTGAGTATTCTCTTTATTAAAGGATCTGTAGGTGGAACAGGGATCTCATACTCTTTCATGTGCAAATAAACCTCAGACCAGGTACTGAATGTTGCAGACAAAAGGTCACAGGGTCATGTAAGATTGGGAAGAGCTCTTCTGACTTCAGAGGGCACATTGAGCATGAGCTGGGTGGTGGTGGCAGAGTAAGAATTGCTGAGACTTCTGAATGCCAGCCCTGCAATTCAACAAGTTGTCAAGCACCTGCTGAATAGGGAAAGGGTGGGGGAAGCTGGTCTGGAATTGACTGTGAGAGCCAAACTGTGAAGTACCAAGCAGCAGTCATTATAAAAAAACGGTGGCTTATTTCTACATTGGCAAGAATGTAATTGTGAACACTGTTTTAAACAAAAGATAGCAACAAGATATTTCTGAAATAAAAGTTTTCATAGTTTTTTCCTTTCATCTTTCCTTATGCCATGTAAATTTCCTTCCAGTTGATATCTTTGGAGTTAAAAGACTGTTCTGATGGCACACATTCCAAATATAAAGATTACTGAAATACATTAGAAATAGTATTTTACAGGAAAACAAACAACTGATTTCCCTTCATTGTCTTGTTCAGTTAGAAGATCTGTCCAGAATGGGTTTCTTTTTTCTCCAAATCTCAAAACAGCAGCAGGGAAAAAACCAACCCACTTTGTGCAATTTACCAATAGCTGAGTTTGTGTTCATCAGAAGCATTTTTGAATATTTTACCAATATTTTTAGGTTCTAGCAAAGACCTAAAGTCCTATTCTTCTTCTGGCCTTTAAGATAAGTCCCAAAAATTTGAGGCTCTGACAGACATCTTCCAGCAAATGTACCTCAAGTTGGTTTAACACTGTCACCCTTTACTGTCTTCCCTGTGTTGTCCCTCTGCAAAAAGTTACTGACCCTAGAGAGCTTCCCCAAGCAATAAACCCAACCATAATCCAAGTAGGCACCTTGACCACTTTCAAAGACGGTACAACATGGTTGTCTTTACTAAAAAAATAAAGACTATTTTAAGCATGGGAAATTTATTCCAAAGCTAAACATAAGTAAAAGCTTCCACATAAGTGCTTTTAGTCATGCAAAAATTGACACTGTTTCAGTATTGGGCAGCGGTAAAAACCACAGGCAGTATCATACAGCAAATTTACATTCCCTTTTGGCACAGTTTTCCCAGTATACTGCACAGAAGCAAAAGGACATCTACTACATATCTAGGAGCCAGCATTACTTGACTAAAAATGATACTGTTGATTCTTCAAATGAGGTGTATAATACACCTGTGTAGGCCATAATTTTCAGTCTGTCTTCTCCCCCCACCCATGTCTGGTTTTTTAACTTCTACATTAAGTCTGTTGCCAGGCCCTTTGGAGATTACCAGCAAATACCGAAATTTGCAAAAGCACTCATTCTTTGCTGCTCAGGATGCAATCTACACAATAAAAAAATCTTAAATAGTTTCCCTAAAATCACTACAGCACCACAAATACTCATGTCATGAGTATTTCTGTTTAATATCAATGGCCTGAGTGACTCAGTCCCAGGGGGATCGAAGTGGCTACACAGTTAATAAAAACTAGTTCCAACATATATCAACCATAAGAAAAATTAAGATGGTGAGCATTCTGTAGGTTCCCTTTTGTCAGTCCTTCCTGCACACAAATATAAATACAATCCATTTATATATATGCCTGTATGTACATATAATCCATAAATCATAGTACATATGCATTTGAAATTTAATACTGACAACTTGTTTACTTTTTGAATTTCATCTGTGTGGAGTTTGAAGCTATAACAAGACTCAGTCACATTCAGAACTTTAGCATAAAAGAACCCCAAAAGAGTAATTTAAGGCTGTTTTGAATGAGAACATTTAATGAATCTTCTAGATGTTAAGAAGTTTTATACGCTTTAAAAAAAAATCATTTCCCAAATGCAGTGCACTGATATTGCCTCTGAGAGCTGAGATAAAGTGATACGCATATGCTCAACACATGGATGTGAACGAAGTGGTTACCTTGGCAACAACAACCGTATAAAAGCTTCCTTCTACTAAATTAGAATAGTGACTGTTAGAGAAAATACGTTTTTTCTCAGTCAGATCTTGAAAATAAGTTATTATGTTTCATTTGTTGATTTTTCAGAGCCTTAGACTTTTCAGTTAAACTTCACCTGCTTTATCCATTGTACCTTCAAAGTTCTGATACATAGAACTTTTGTAGTATTTGGCTTATATTGATTTCCAAATTCAATGCATTTGTTTCTTGTTCAAATAAAGCTGCAGATATTTGAATGGACTGAATTTGCCACCGGCTGCAGATATTCTACATACAGCAAACATACATAAAACAAATATTTTTTGCATGTTTCAACAAATAGCTTTTTAAAATAAAGTTACACATAAGAACCTATTATTAAGAAAAATAAACTTCCGGCCATTACAAACAGCATTTCCAAAGAGGTTCTGTGTTCCAAGAAACACACCTTCAACTAAACTTTTATGCAAGTCCTGTGTCACATACAGCTAAAGAATGTATGCCTGGGAGCATTTGCCCAGGCCATCCTTTGCCACAAACAAACATGTTCCCTTTTTTTGCTAGCAGAGTCCAAAGAACATTCTTATCACATGTGCTACAATCTGAGATACAAAATACTTCCAAGAAGCTAACAAATTTTTGATTGGTAACGACAGACCAAAAGTATCAGCTCAGTGTGCCAGCAGAGGAAAGCAAGAAACCTCAAGGACACAGTGAATATTTGATCAGGCATCACTGAGGAATACAGCATTCCCAATTTTTGCACAATGCATACAGGCAAAGCCAATAAAGTCCTGTTCATAAATCTTATCTTCCTGGGATCCTACAGGTTTCCAAGTGCCTACAGGAGATTGGAAGTTTACAATTAATCTCTCAGATACGAAGTACACCTACCAATTTGTATTATATTCTGTCCTATAATGGTGTTAATTACTCATTATGATCTTGATTTTATTCAGTGTAGCCAGCCATTATGATACTCTTACATTATTTAGTTACCACTTACTCAGAAATACATTAAAACAGTATATTAGTATGAATATTCAGCCCACCCCAACTACTTCTTGGACAAAAGGATAGGAGGGTTACCTTTTTATTATATTAAAATTTGTGTTCATTACATTCTGCAGCTTTCTATGTGCCTCAGGAAAGAAATACTTTCTGAATACCAGTCTAATATGCTAATTACTACCAACTATTAATCACTTAGGTTCAAATTACAGTTAATAAGTCATGAACCAGACAAGTCTTGGGTACGTGAATTTGCCAGTATCTTACCAAAACTAGACAAAGAAAAGGCTGTCAGTTCCAGCATGTCCAGTTCCAGCTTGATCCCAGTCACATCAGAAAAGGTAATGAGCTAGTTAAGACAACAGGTAATTACCAATTTCTACCTCTTCCACCTTCAGTTTCATATACAGCTGCAACCCAGGAGTAGCAGTACACAGAACTAGAAAACTTTCTTTAGTTTACAGAGGTACATGGAAATTACTTGGATGAAAAAATACAGCATCCATGAACATCCACACAAGAAAAATTCTCCAGTTGTGCCCCATTCCCTTCCCTGCAAGAGAATCTCTCTGTGGGCTGCACCAATGGATATAAAACACATACATATATTGGACTATGAGACACATAGAGCCAACACTGTCTATAATAAATCTTATTATGCCAATAATAAGAAGCACTCAGGATTTGGATGAGGAAAAGTACTTGGGATCTGGACCTGCTGGAAAAAGCCATCAAAGGAACAGTTTAATGTCAGTTTAATCAGTGTCACCCTTTGTTGCCTGTAGCAGGACCAATCTATTAGAAGCACACTGCACATGCAAAAGTCCTCTCTTCTGTGTATGCTTTCAGCCTACATATTTAGCAAAGCCCTGGAATTCAACTTTTGCCTCTTGTGTCCCTTCTCAGTAAGTTTGAAACTTGCATCCCTCGTAAATCCAGCCATAGCCTTTGCTCACTGATGAAGCCCCACTGGCAGCACATGACAGCTTTTTTTGTTGCTCAGAGAATGTATGTTTTAGTTTATGGCTTGCTTACTCACTTTTCCTGGTCATTTGGAAACTACTTCTAAACCTTGCAATGCTGGTATCATTTATTCAAGCAGAAATGCCATTATAGCATAATTTAGCATTAACACCTCTCCCACAGAGTTAACTGTTTGTGACCCCACAAGTCAATTACTGTAATTCCTTTCCAGCAGTGATCTGCTGCTTCTGCTTAGAGCCTGGCACACACACAGGCCCAAGGAAAGACACACTGAATGGGATACAATGACCATATGCTAATAAAGATGTCCTGGGTACCCAAACTGGGGAGAGACAGCTCAAATAAAAACAGCAAGTCCTTCAACAATTTTAAAAAATTCATTATGGTGTTTCAGATCTTTCTTAAAATAATCAAAGGGACCAGATTAGAACAGTTTCACATCACAGTGCCATAATTAGCTTCAGCATCCTGGTACAATTACATAAGCAACAGCTGCTGAACTAACCGCTGAGCCTTCCAACGAGCTTTTTGACTTTTAACTGCCTAGAAAGTGGATGGCTTAAGGCTTTTCAGCTTCTCAGACACTGCAAAACTTATGTTTTGTCAACTATAAGTGTTCCAGTCTCATGGCAAAACATTCATATGGCTGATGGCTTGTATCCATCTTACTCTCTTAGGAAAATAGTTACAAAAGAATAGAGATAAGAGACACTATGTACCTATATGTTATCCAGAGTCAGCTAAAAAGAATACTTGATCGTCAGATTCCAGACTCTAAATGATGTTTTAAGTGCTAATTACTGGACTAGAATCTACTCCCTTCCATATGACTTTCGAGTGTATGCAAAGGAAAGGTACATCCATAAGCATTGTTCAAACTGGGGAGAAGAAAAGTGTAAGCTTAAACTCAAACTTGTGCAGTTTAGCGATTAGCATTTATTTATTTATTATTTTTATTTATTTAATTTTTTTAAATTATTTATTTAATTATTATTTATTTATTCCATGTATTTGTGTATTTCACTCCCCAGATGGTTCAGTTCAACACAGTCCTACAGGAAAATACCTCTTGTGCTGCATTTTACTAAATCTAGGTGAACATGACATTCAACATGTAAACTTTTAACTAAATTTCTGGTGCAAATCAGTTCCAATAAACTTCAGTGGAAGAGTTTTCTTCCAGAAAATTCAATTAAGTTATAGTTTTTCTATAATATATCCAATGCAGTAAGACTTTGATTCCTAACAGGTCCAGTTCTCTGAACCAGTGCTATAATTGGTTTATATGTCAGTTCAACATGTGTACATATCAGTTTAACATATCAGTACATATGTGATGTGCTGTTTTTCACATCTAGTCAGCATACACCAATGATTTTACATTGGTACTACATTTCATCAGCTACCTGATGAAATACAGCATTTCCAACTAATGGTAGACAGAAGCACAAATACAGCTGACCATTAAAGAAATCTTGATGGTATGGATTTCTAGAGCGTGACTTTTGAGCAGAAAGGTCATGCCCATGAGTCAGCAAGTAGAAGGACCTATAGCTGTTAATATAAGATTATGAAAACTGCCATACTAGATTGAAATAAAGCTCTATCTTATCCAGGGCAGGTACAGGAGCATTCATTGTAAAAAATTTTTTTTTAAAAAAAAGGCATATTTCACATTTAGATTCAAATGTAACTTATTGATTTGTACAAAACCCTTTTAGTAGAAAACTGAATTCTCAATTACTACAGTTTATGCCCAACAAAAGCCAGAGTTCCATCCAGTGAACATCTAAGTGGAGCTATTCCTCCTCTCTTATCCTAGCTCTGCTCTAAAGAGTCTAAACAGACCAGCTAGGCCACTGTAAGACAGAAAACCAATGCGCAGTGAGGTGAACTGATTTGCTGCTCCCTGTCACTCCCAAATGCATGAAACTGTGGACAGAATTTATGCCCTTTGAAATCCAAATCAGATTGCTTGGCTGTGTTTGGTACCACAGAACTTGAAGCATATCTCTGTGAAACTATACAGGGCATTTGAAAATTTGCAGGTCTACAGAATTCTTATTTTTACATAGAGGACCTAGAAAACAAAGAAACACATGAGGCAACTTAGTTCAGGAAAAATCTGAATGTTGCATTTCATACCAAGCAAAAGAGATGTTGAAATTAATATGCTGCAGGAAGCAGAAATATGAAGAAAGAAAGAAAGAAGAGGTATGAGATTAAGTCATTTATATCACACTTCAACAACTGACTGTAGCTTCCACAGACCTGCTTTCCAACAGCAAATAATAAAATTATACTTTTGTGCTGTTAATTATATGCAAATTAAAATTGGGTTCATATTAATGCAAAGAGTTGAATATCCATTTAATCAGATCCTCCCTGCAGGGTCCAATGATAAAAATGACAGAAGACTTGCATTACTAATTCTGAACTTCTCACATCTTGTACCTACTTACCTTGCAAACGAACAGCTACTGTGACACCTGCCTGCTGGGCTGAAGGTTTATGCTGATTAGGTCCTATAGACCTAATGGTAATCCTCATGAAGGGAAAGTTCAGCTCCCTGAGCTAGGAAATCTAAAGAGCAAATCCCTGTAATAACAGCAATCATTTAGCTGCTGAAATCAACAAGTTCCTAATATTCAAGATCATTTGATAAGGATTTAGGCTGTAGTCTATTCTAACATGCTCCATGGTTAGGCCACTGATCTACTGTTTACATCTCACTTCCCTCTCTTCAATCAGCAGGAAGGAGAAGTGTCTCTAAACTATCTGCTGACATATATCATCTCCATTGAGTTTTCTTTCCTGAAAAAGAGCTGCTGAGTATCTATCCTTTTCTCAATGTCTATTTTTTTTCTGCTTTCATCTTCACTTCTAATTCTAGCATTGAGAGAAAAATTTCAAGGAACAGAAGGGCAAAAAATCTCCTTGATATAGATTCTCTGTATTAATAAAAGCGACAAGAGGACCCTTAACCCTGTTTAATAGCTAAAAAGACAAGTAGCAGGGGAAGAAAACAGAAATTTTTACGAATGAGCCTATATTCTATTATGCTGTCTCACATTGTGATAGAATAGACTCATGAATTTTCATCTGACATGACAGTTGAGATCATTCCCTGGGTCTTAGTGCAAGGAATGCAAATTTGCCTTCCCCCCCACCTCACAAGACTGTTCAAATCAGCACCAGGTGGTCTGGTTTCTCATGAAGTCATAGGGAAAAAGGATGAAAATATTCCCAGCCCACCCCCTTCAGGTATACTACTTCATGGAAAAAGGTGCAATTCCTTTGGGATGGTAAATGCCACCAACCTAAAGAAAGGCTCTCTTACCGTGAAGATGAGCTTTGCTCAAAGGCAATCCTTTTTAGCAGGTAGCAGTGATAAAGCTGGGCTGGGGAGAGGGCAGTGAGTGATACTGGAAGGGTTAGCTGTGTGTCATGGATCCGCTCCATTCCGCCCGAGGCTGCCGAGCTGGGAAGGTCCAAGTGCAGACATGATGGGTGGCAGCAGTGAGCCCTGATACAAACCCTTCCTCCTGGGTATGGGTAGGAAGGACTTCTCTTGGAGCCAACTGCTGCAGAGAAAGTGCACAGCTCCTGGAAATTCAGTGCCATCTCAGAGCAGCCCTCCCTAGGATCTAGGTCTAGAAGGAACTCAACTACTGTTCTCTTATCAAGATCAGTGCAATAAGAAATATTTTTTTTTTTCAAAAAATATCATCTAAAAAGATCAAAAAAGCATTTCATCACACCATTCAGCCTACCTAATACAGCACATCTCTCTGTTACAGATTCTCCCATTACTTTTCTTCAAAGCTGTGATCTACAGCAAAACTTGGATTTAAAACCTATTTCGTTTCCTTGCTTTAGTGGTTGCTAATCTAACATTGGTTATTAAATAAGCACAGACTATTTTATTTAAAGCTTCCTACAGTATATTATACATATTTTGAAATTTCCTTAATTACACATGCGATAAATGCATGAATTCAGACTTTAGAAAAAGTGTATTCTTTCCTCATTAAACTACACAGTATTGCTGCCAAGGACATAATTAAACCAGTCTATCCATGACAAGGTTTTAGGTGCCACTGTCTCACTTGCAAACAGGAATCTTTATTTCATAGGTTGTTGATATAACATGGTATAAAGCTCCCCTTACACTTTTTTACCATATCCATTTAGCTACTGTCATGAGAAACAAAGCTGCAGGAGAGCTGTTTTCTCGAAGGAACTTTTGTCATTTTTTGTTTTATTCTTCCAAAAATATTCTGTTTTCTTGATGTTCCTGGTTTTATTTTTTTTAATAAGCAGCGTTAAATAATTTCAACCTTCTTTATCAGTCATATTAATGCCACATCTTTTCTTATTTACTAAGAATAGAAATAATGTTTTCTTCACTGGGTTAAACTTATTAAGTCAATTTTACTTTCAAAAGAGATGGTGTTTTCCATCTGTAAATTTAATAAAAGATACACAAGACTATAAGACTGCAAGCTCTAAAATTCTGAAATATATGGGTAAGGACACTGAAAGTTGTTTAGACATCTAAAGATAGGTTGATGGATTTTTTTGCAGTATCTACACTTTCGAAAATACAGTGTGCTGAGAATAGGTATTCACTGCAACTAGTGCATTTTCAATAGTTACTGAACAAGAGAACTAAGTCACACCTCTTTAGTATGTACTTTGATAAATCATGTCCATCTCCTTATATGTTTTTTCCTTAAGTAACTTAACCCATCATTTAATTTACATTTCATGAACCAAGGTATGCTTCTTGAAAAAAACCTAGTTAAGAAAGTATCCTCAAAGCAGACAACAAATATAGTTCACCATTCCCTAATACTAGAAAATGCAAAAACTAACAATATGAATAAATGTATAAGTGATGTTATTACTCACATATGTATTTTAATATACCTTCTCTATTAACAAAATATATTACTAATTATTACCACAAGACTGCATCTGTTTGTAAAGCAGTGTGTTTTAATTGTTGATACCTACCAACAGGACTAAAATTTCTTTAGGAAAATAATTAAGAACAGATTAAAATTAATTATCTAAATACAGGGCTCCTGCCTGCTGACTTAAATCATGATTAAAATTGGTGATTTAAATCAAGCCACCCTACTGTGACATACCAAAAAAAGTTTTCTGAATTGTAATCAAATAATATGCAGTGTTCAGTATTAATTGGAATGTTTTATGTTAGCCCTGGTTTCTGGAATGACACATGCAAGTGCTTTCCTAGGACTGAATTCTTAATTTCTCATTTCCCCTTTCATTAAAGATGTCAGTTACAGGGCTTTATTACATAACATGAACAGTTTCGTTTGTGCAGAAAACCACAAAAGATGGAAGGCATGGAACTGCATTGCAAGAGACACCCTTTCTAAAACAACTGAAATATATCAAATGAGTAACAGGCTGACAGAGGCACTCATGGTGTATCTGTATCACCAAAATACCTAAAATGCCCTGTAAAAACTCATTGGCCAAATTTGTTCATGTCATGAGATCATTTGTTAATGGAAATTAGCTCAGTTTCCATTAATTTCTAAATACCAACAAAAGAAGCACTTCTGAGAGTACCTTTGCATACTCTTGTCCAACATATACAGTACTTCTAAAGCCTTCTGCATTTACCATCCAAACAAGCACACTATGTATTCAGCTTCATGGAACTCAAAATACATGTTTTCCCTTATTGTCTTTATATAATTCACATTCTGAAGATTAATTAAAAATAATGCTGCTCACTAGCAAGTCTGCTTTGGATCTCAGAAAGACAAACCTTTTTTCACAGACTGTGCATTCCGACCTTTGATCTAGACATGTTTAAATGAGCTTACATTTGGGTATCTTTCATTTGCATACAAAAATTAAAGACAGAAAAAGGGATTTCTTCAGTAAAATAAGATACAGGCATATCATCCCAAAACAGCATACTCAGATAGTCTCTATCAAGAAAATGTCTTCATTCCCTAAAAACTCACAGCTATCTTTGTCAACGTATCAGGAAAATTTTTCATATCCTACAGATTACCTCTATTCCTATTTAAACATTAGGAGACATCTATTACCAGGGCCAGATGATATCTTGAGATCTCTAATTACAACAATGAGGTAGTGAAACTAGTACAGCAAGTAAGGTAATTGTATCATACAGCTGACATTAGGAGGATGTTTATAAAAAATGATTTTATGTGATTGATGATTTACAGTCATATACTACATTGACCTTTGGATCTTTAGTACTGCACAGAAAACAGGGACAGATGTTTATTAGATGTCAATCAATTCCGTTTACCAAAAAAAATTAAAATTTAAAAAGTAAGTCTGCATGCTGTTTCAAACCCCAAAGTCCTGGGAAGGGAATTTGATTACACTTCTGCCAAGTTCCACATTCTTTGGGGTTCTTTTTGGGGCAGCAAAAGAGTAAGCATGAGATAAAATATATTTTGGCATCATATACCTCTCTACATTTAACATGGTAGCAGATAGTATTAGCTAACATATACTCGAGTGACATTGTTGAACCTTCATATTTAATTATTTTCCTATTTCTCTGGAAGAAAAAAAAAGAAAATAGAGCTCCAGTAGAGCTACTCAATTCCATTCACAATTGCAGTGTCTGCTGGAGGCCAAGTGACAAGCTAATGTGATAGTCAGCGGTGTGTCGCTTTGAAGTTAATCAAGCCAATACCTACACCCCAGAAATCCTGGGCTGGACTTCAAAAGATTGCAGAAAATAAAAAAAAAAATAAAAAAAATCAAGAAATCCTGAGGGGGAAAGTAGGATGGAGGACAAAGAGTTGCCCATTTAAATAATTATGCAAATGGTCACAAAACTATGTCTGTGAAACTCCAAGACACTAAAGGAGGAAGCATTCATAGGAATGAATTAACTTGATTTGAAATGCAACAAATCATAAAATTTTCACAGAGATCATGTCTTTCATAATTTAATCAAAAGCTTCCTTGCTTAACATAATAGTTTTTAAAACTTAGCAGGAACATCCAAGTTAGAGTTACCATTAGTTCCTATTATTTCACCTCTGTTTGTGTGCTACCTTAATACAATTACTTTTAACAGCCAAAATTTCACTGCTCAAGATGGCACTGGGCATCCACCAAAAAGCTCACAAGATAAAAATCATAATTCCTCAATAAAAAACAAAACAAAACAAAATTTGAGTGACAAAAGAAGAAAAGAAGCTATAGTGTGTGAAATTTCCTCCCTTAGTTCTTCAAAGTAAGGAATATCCCAACATCCTCCAGGGAGGTTTTCAAAGTCACAGAAGAACCTGAATAGCTTAGGGGACAGACCCATATGTATTTGATCTGGCTGTTGGCCAAAAAAGATGATGTCAAAAGCTACATGATGTTCCTCTGCATCAGCTCTCATCTGTACTTTCCATGAGACAGCAACACAACTGTTGCTTCAGATTTCGTTTTGTAGTTTCCAGGGAGGGTCTTGAGGCTCTATTTCTGTTCTTACTGCTTGCTACCTTTTAGACAACAAGATTCACTCTACCTTGCTGTTACACTAGTTTTTATCACCTCTGGTTTATGTTGCCTTTCGCTTCTAGCACTTTGCACTCACCTACTTTGGCCTCAATGTATCATCAGATGCTGGAGTTACTCTTTTATTACATATGGGCAGTTCACAAAAGGGCTCCTGCACTTGAACAACAATTCTAAGTTGTTACAATGCAAATAGAAACTGATGTTAATATTAATATTCTCTTCAGGGACTTAATGCTCTAGGACTGAATGCTTCCAAGGCACAGCTTGCTCTGCAGTGTGAAATCACATGAGTACCACTGGAGTTACAAGAATGTCATGCTACACCTTGCTTCCAAAAAGCTTCACACACAAAATAAGAGCCTTCAAACAAAGCTAAGTTGCCAGAGTGGGGTCAGGCAGAGGAACTATCACAACTCAGTGACTTATCTTTCCTCATTCCATAAGCTATAAATCTGGAAGAAAGATGAGGAGGTTCTCAGGCTGTTCATGAATGGAAAAATTCACAGTTTTTTACCAGGTAATAGAACAGAAAATATTAAAACAAAAATACATCATATTAATAAAATATTAATTTAGGTGCATAACCATCTTGATAATGAATATTAATGGAATTATTTTTAAGATTGTATGAAGTCTATAAGCTTTCTCTTTGCAAATAAAGTGACTGAAAATAATAGTAGTTGAAGCTGCAGAAACTTCAGAATTTGTACACTGCTGTACAGTTTGGAAAATTTTAGTGATGGAGGTCTGAAGTTGAAGCTAAGAAAATTACAAAAAGAAGGTTCAGGACAGTAGTCTGTCATCAGCCCAGCCCAACACTGCTCTTGCAGGTCTCTTCCTGCTCTCCATCCTCTTCCCTTACTTGGTTTTATCAGCATGCTCAAAGAACATGGACACAGATTGTGTTATACCTTGACCTTGTGGAGGGATCTTCCTTCCCTGACATTGTTGCACTATACATTCCGTGCTTCAGAAGAGACAGCTGCTGAACACACAAATCACAGGCAAGCAGCTACTCACACCCATGTAGTCTTCTACCATTTTTCTTTTTAACTCAGGCAAGATTAATATGTCAGCTTTGGTAGCTGGGTTGTTCTTTTTTTGAATGGAGCTTTTGAATCTTGTTCAATGGTTTAGGAAGCAAAAAGAGGCCAAACTGCTGTATTTCAGACAGGTTAAAAGAACTTGGTAAGAAGGGGTTTTTTCACCATTTTGCCTAGTCTTGCTGATAAACACAGACCTCTGCAGTTGCTGGGATGGGGAATT
Source organism: Parus major (assembly GCF_001522545.3). Taxonomy (NCBI): domain Eukaryota; kingdom Metazoa; phylum Chordata; class Aves; order Passeriformes; family Paridae; genus Parus; species Parus major. The sequence continues at coordinate 19,628,641 of NC_031775.1, forward strand.
TATAAGGCCTGACACATTTGTTGTACTACTAAGGCTTTCACATATACACACAACTAAAACCAAAGTTTTAATCAGTCCATGAGCAGTAGCGCAGCCTGCTTCCACTGCACATTTGTCAGATCCACTGAAATTAGGATTGGATCCTACTATTACACTTCTACAGCACACAAAATGTGCTTGGTATTGTGCTGGTTCACAAAATTTAAACTAATTGTCACTACTGTCAGTCAAGTCAGGACTTAAGATGAGACATCTCTAAGCAGCTTCCTCAGACATCAAATGCTAAACACCAGGGAAAAACCTCTCTTTGGAAAGCTACATCAGGAAGCAAAGAAACAGAATGCAAATTTACCTTAACAAGATGTTCAGAGATGTGTTACAGGAAAATTTGAATTAAAAAACAACACCAATAAGACTTCCACAGGACTATAAAGTCTTAATGAAAATCAGTGGAAAACGGATACCAAAATTTCATGGCCTTCTATAAAAATTTCAGCCAATTATATTCAGATTATAATTATGCAAATCTCATTTGGATGTTGGGATCAACATGACACCATAATGTTTCCAAGTGAAACATCCATTCCATAGACATCCTTCAAGTATCACTGTTTTCTCCCTGACTTATACTTCCTTCTCTCTCTGTGGTCCACTTACAGCTTGAACTCATTTGAATCTTCTGGCTTCCTTTTATTATTTTGATGCAGTGATAAATTAAAACTCAGTGTAGCAATACAATTGATAATAAACTTAAGTTTCTCCTAATCATTTTGTTAGGAAAAAAGTCACATATTTCCATGTTTCTCTTGTTCCTAAATATTTTCACTTCAGCATTATCGTCTCAACTTAAGGATCATTTTCTTTGATAGCTCACATTTAATAGGAACAAGAATAACATGCCTCTGAATACATTGTCAAGCAAATTTTTAACTGAACACAGATTCAAACTGTAGAGACATTCATAAGCATTAAAACACAGATGAATTATTATTGAGTTTCAAATGCACCTGAAGACACTCAGTTCTGAAAATCCCTCATGGCATCTATTTGTACTTGCATTGTAAAATATCTCTAAAAGTATGTCTTGAATCGATTTTACTGAAAAAAAATAAAAATATTTACAGGTAGCTAGAATTTTGTTCTGATTTTTAAAATGACAAAAATCCCATTGTTTTCAGTTAACTGGGCCTGGAGACTTATTCAGATGATGAAAGAGAGCTTTAGCCGTCATGAGCAAGATTCTTAATTTTGAAGTACTTGCATAGATTTTGGAAGTAGAGGGGAACCAAACAGTTTCACAATCCTGTATAATGCTGGGCCATTTATACAGTTACCTTGTTGTTTGTGTCAAAACAGCTCCTATTTTGAATATCTAGTCTGGCTAAGATGACAGTTCTATTGCCAGGGAGGTTAAAGATGCTGGATGACTCCAGAAAATGAGAGGGTCCCTCACTGGCCTCTGAATGAAAAAGAGTCAGAAAAAGCCAGCATGGCCTTGTGTTTAGTCCCCCAAGCCACCACTTAAAATTGTGTATACCCACAAAGACACAAAAGTTAGCAAGGAAGGAAAGGTTCAGTTCAGTGAACATTTTATATCATCACCCTGGTGATTTTTTTTTCCAGAACACTTAATTCCTTCCTCAGATACTTTGCTTACACTTGGAATGCAAAGCAGCACAGAGTTACAGCTAACAGAGCAGTGAGAGCCTCTCTGAAGACTTGAGTAAATGCTCTGACACACAGAACCATGCTGATTTCCAGACAACACTCTGACATCTGCTCCATCATGTAAAAATGAGACTTACAAAGCCCAACTTCAATTCATTTTAAAGCCTCATTTGAAGATCCCATTTTAGACCCTCTTGCTGTAGATTTCACTTCCCTAGCTGCTTAACATGCACATTGGACCCTCCAACACTGAGCCATATAGATTTGTCTTTGTCTTTTGTGTTAATTATTAGCTGCTGCAGAGCTGTCTCTGTGGGTGAACGCACACAGAAACAAAGGCGGTAAGGTTGTAAAACCTTTTATCTCTATCAGGGCACATTATTTGATAAGGTGCTAAGCTAATAGCAATGCATGTCAAATTGTGTTTAGACAGATCAGTGTGCTGGGAATTGGAGGTTATATTTGTCTCTGCAAACCAGCACCTGCAGAAGCAAAGAGAAATTCATACTAATATTCACAATGCTATGTAAACCATAAAGCATCTCAAAGTGGTTATTTTACAAATGGCTCTAAGATAACAAACTTCTGTCAGTTTATTCTTTTGAGATTTTATCATTCATATTCTCATAAAAGCTGTGAAAATAGGAAACCGAATAATGGGCAGTGAGCAATATTATCTGGCCTGTGCATTTAAAAGCATGTCTGAGCACCCAACTGGAGACACTAATTTTGCAGTAAGATTTAAACATCTGTCCTTGAGAAACTGGCAATGGTGGGTATTAGGGCACCCAAAGCTGACAAAACAAAACACTTAAAAAAAAAAAACCAACAACAACCTGCATGTTAAAAGAAGTAACATGGTGTGAATTTAAATTCAAAAAATAATTTTTATCTTCTGGGGTTTGGAATTTGTTTTTGTTTTACCTTTGTTTGCTCAGTTCCCTCACAGATACTTCTGTTCTGTTCTGTTCTGATTTTAGCTAGCTACACTAAATGTAAGGCAGCATCTGGACAACACCACTTACTGGAAAAGACTGCAAAAACATGACTTCTCCCAGGTGTGAATAGATATAGGACAGGAACAAATGGTTTACATTTTCTATGTCTCTTCATATTCTAGGTTGACCTCCATCAGAGCTAAGAAGCAAAATAACAACAGGTTTCTTGGTGGAGAAGTTTTGTGAATCCCTGCATTCACCCATCAAGGCATGAAGGCAGCCTGAGCAAATAATTTCAATTGCTAAGCAACTGGCATGTGTCTATGTATGGGTGTTGCTTGGGTCTTCTTAAATACTTAAAACATCTATATTCCTGATCAAGGAAAGCAAAGCTTGCTTCCAAAGGTCACGTTCCTATTTGTGAACTCTCTCAAGGAAAGAATGAAATTAGCCATGTTGATCCTTTTCCCAGTAGAGAGATTACTATTCCTTCCCTGCTCCCCATAAAAGAGCTCCAAAAAGGAAAAGTGTGTGTAGATAAAAAAGAACAGAGAGGAAGGAAAGTAAAATCTTATTTTAGAAAGAATTTTACAAATTTTCTGTACTATACGTTTGCAACAACTGAACAGAAAACATCTGACGGTGATGTGATAGGACTAGAAGCACTTAATAACTCACTACTATGGTCAAATATAACTAAGGTTACTGAGGTCAAATATCTTTAATTCAGGAATTCATGGGGACAGGGAAGGGAGGCAGAATGAACTAAAGTTATCACAGTGACTGATGGTGTGACAAGAAAAATACTGACAGTGTCTTTCCCAGTGCTCAAATTGGGAATCCATTTTCTACCGGGTAAGAATAACCATAAGACTAACCTGGAAGACATGTAAATTAATTGGGTGTCAATCAGTAAGTGAGGAAAACAGCTGTATTTGCAACTAGGAGGTAAATGCTCCCTTTCTGACCAGAAGATCATAGGAGCTGCAGATGCCATATACATGGAAATCTTCCCCCTCAATTTCCTTTTTACTGTGTTTGGAGAAGTAGAGACCTTCTGTGTACTCCCCAGTCTTCTGACCACTACTAAATACATAGTCCTCAGTGAAACCACTTCCTTCTGCCTAAGATTAAGTTGCCAAGTTCATCAAGTTCATCAGCATCATCCAAGCTCTCAATTTTGGACACATTGAAGAGAAGATGAAAAAAATTCAGGGTGTAGCCCAGGTCCTTCCATTTGAATAAGCAGGCCAGCAAATAGGCAGATGGCAGAAGCAAAACACATGAAAATTAATAAACCATTACACAATGCTTTTCATCCAAACACGTACAAGTGGGTAAACAAAAAGTTCATAACCACTATTCCCATTTTAAAGGTTAAGGCATATAACTCATACAGAAATGAAAACACTTATCCCAAGAGGCCAGTGGCAGAACTGAGAATAGAGGATGCAAGGAAATACACATCTCCAGTCCCCCTTTTCCTGTTCTGTACTGAATGATTCTGTTCATCCTTAGAAGTAAACATGAAGTACTTGCTTCTTTCCCCACTCCTGTTAAATATAAAGTTAATTTAATACCATGTTAAATGCATCCTTCCCAGTCTAACTCTGCTATTAGTGTAAGGTTGATAAACAAAATATAACTATTGAGTCAAATCATGAAGAATTTTTTCTTACAAAATTGATCCCAACAACATCACTGGCTTGTATGTTATACCATCTAAATATATTTTCCTGTCATACCACTATGCTTGCATAGGGCTTCCAAGCCACAAACACATGTGTAATTCATAAGAGCATGACACTCAGCAAGAGAATGCAAATGAGAGCAAACAGCGCAATCCAGATAGAGAAACCTCATCCACCCACAAAGATGGGTTGTGCAATGTCACATTTTCCAGCCTATTTCTCTTAAACATGTTTTGCACTTTCTGGTGCTAAAAATAACTCTGTTACATTAGAAAAAGAGCAGTGGCAGAAACCAGTGCTTGCTGGCAAACTGCTTTCTCTCCCCCAGACACACCATTTTCTTATTTTTGATAGAAAGAATTATCTGTAGATTTTCAGACACTTTTAACTGTTAAATGGCCATACTTAATATGAAATAAGCTGAAAATTGCATTTTTTTTTGTGCAAATCTAATCGGATCACTTCTATTTTAATGACATTCCTGTTAGTCAAGTGGCTGAAAGAAATCTTCCAGCTGCAAAACTAGTGAGGATAGAGAGACTTTAAAAATTAATACATATGTGCACACACCTAGACACATTTTTTCATCTGTGTATTTAATAAGAATATACATTTATTGTGTAAGTTTCCACACTGGAAAAGCAATGTAACAACAAATCTCCTCTCCATTATAAATGGAGATATCATCTTTGCAAGACCAGGCTTTGATTTACCTCACATGACATGATGACAAAATTAAAGTGAACCTAAAAACAAAGCTATGTGTTAAAAACCTTTTTTTTCTTTTTGTAGAGACCTCTAAGCCCTTTAAAAATTATTTACCCTTGATACATAGAAGTTAAACATGATTACTCCTCCAGAATTTTTCACAAGAGTCCAGCACACCCAGTCCAAGCATCAGTCCAAAAATTATTTCCATAGGTTTTTTCTTTATTAACAATATAACACAGAACAGTCTTAGACGCATTTGATCTACGCTGAAGTATATGGGAGCTGTTACTATTCCTTAGGAGTAAGGACATATGTGTCTGCTTCTTCAGACTAGCTATCTTATTTAGTGTTTCCATAAAAATCCAATTGAAAAAATGATCATATATCAACATACACATGTGCACTGAAAGAATGAACGGTGTTAAGCAAAAGTCACCAAATAGTGCCACCTGCTGTCACCTGCCCAACAGTGCCAGCCAGCAGCCCCGTTCTCCACCTCCCAAAATCAAGTATTGCACAGCCAAACACCTTCATCCAAACGAGAGACTGAAGAGCTATAGAGAGAATGGAACAAAGAAACAAACAAACACCATTTAACTGAGTTCTGCTGGACTCAGAGTGACATAAATAGTCTGATTGAACCAGACGCTGGAACTAGTGTCTATCTGCTTTTGTTGTGCCACCCAGATCAGTGAATAGGCAGCAATCTGTGTTTAAAAAATCCTCATACAAACACTGATCCTCATAGGATGATACTGATATGCTCACATGTGAATGCCTTTAGGAGCTTAATTTATGAACAGCTCATTAACAACTGTGATATGTTACTATTGCAACTCTAACAAGAACCTCCTATGGTTTCCAGATTGATGGGTTTGCAGTTGAAGAAACAGAATAAATTGCACTGCCACAACCTGTGTGTCACAGAAATCAACTGCAAAATTCCCAAGATGCTTCTACAGTACTTAAAAACAACTAAGAAAATCCCACTGTAAACTATAAGTCAGGGTGGTAGGAAACTTTAACCTGGCATTTACATTTTGTGGTGATGAGAATGAGACAAATAACTAGTCAAAACATTTTAAAATATGTTCAGGAGATACTTACCGTGTGTCCAAAAGACAATACTAATTCATAAAATATCCACAGCTCAGATGAGAGACACAGGACATTTTTAAGGTGGTCTTGCTACAATTTTCACAGGATCCTGAGCAACGAGCATAGCACTTCACACAGTGAAAGATGAACTGATGCATTTGAATTCACACACAGAGTTAAAAACAAATCTAGGTTTCTTTATGCCGATGATGGTAAAATCCACCTTAACATAAATGAACTAAATATACTGAAACAACACAGTCACCCCACATCTGGATAAAACAACCTTTCTACCCTTCCATAAATGTCTTAAAGTTGAAGCTGACCAAATGCATCAGGTTGACATCCCATCTAATCACAACCGAGTAGCTCTCAGCATCTGCTTTCACCATTTGGATCCTTTACCTGGGGCTAAAAATTCCACCTCCACCAAGCTGTGCAATTGCTGCAAGCCATTTGGCCACCACATCTGCCTAAGAGGTGAATCAGCTTGCTCAATACAAGCATGTCAGCCTAGCAGTTAAAATACAATGTGAATGAAATGAGCAAAAATAAATGGAAAATGCTGCATAAATGTAAATTGTTTACAGAACCAAGGATATTTCTGTGCTACTACTATCACTTATTTTTGAAGCACACCTCTAGATGGCTTTAATTTTGTAAAAACAGATTAAATGCTGATTGATTTGTATTTCCTAAATCATGATGAAATTGCAGTTCAACGTATCATGTCACAGGTAAAATTGTGAAAAGCCACAGCAGTAATGACAGTAATGAAAAAACATCCATTAATTACTTGTACATCTATCACACAATTTTTCACCCTTATTTTTTTATTTTAAGGCACTACTTTTCCATCTTGTGAACTGACTTCACTCAAAAAGATAGATCAGCTGAAAATTCTGGAGGGCCAGATTTTCATATATCCCTAAGGAGCCCTTCTCGCTGGCTCACTGCAAAGGAACTCTAAATCAGGTAGATACCGAACTGAAGGCTGCTACAATATCCCCTGCACAGTTATTCATATTCTGAATAACTAAGCTCTAAGCTCTCATATCTTTTCACTAGGTGAGATCTAAGCCTTCAGGCTTTCCATGCCTCTGCACTCTTTCAAGCCCTATTGCTGTGACTGAGTATAAAACTTCATGCTGTTATGATACAAAAGTTCATGTTTGCACAGAAATTAGCCTTCCCGCTAACATTAAAAAATCCCAATGTACTACAATTCCAGGTAAACTATTTCCTGGGAAACTCATGTGATAAAAAGAGTGCATTGTTCATACCTAGAATTCAGTACTAGACAATTTCAGAGCATTTGGGCTTGTTAACACTTGGCACTGATTAGCTCCTTCATATAAGATTATGGAAGTATTTTGTAGATATTAAAGGAATCAAATCAGAAAACTTCCTAGTAAAAGAAGAAAGTTCTAATGTCTTAATACAGATGGATGAACTGATGAGGCACTGAAACATTAATGGCAACATCCTTAACCTTAGGTAAGGTGAAGAGTACAAACTCACACATTGGAGGAAATAGCTGCCTTTAAAGAGGGATTGAACACATGGCCTTACAGATCAAAATGTGGTGAAAGTTTCTAAATCCAGAGCTGTTTTAAATCCCCAATTAAAAAACATTTGAACATTCTCTTTGAAGCATCAATAAAATGGAAGTAATTATAAGAAACAGTCAAAGAATACAGTTCCTAATTCTAGCTTTCATGTTATCTTGAAAAGCTAAACATCAAGTTTTGTTTTTATTTTTGACTGCACTAGTGACCCAGAAATCACACAATGCTGTAGCCAAAGAGAACTCACTTGGCAATTACCACAGCCTCCCATATTCAGGAGTGTTAAAGTGTATTCCAATGCAATTAATAAAACTGTCCATGACAGACCACTAGTTTATACTAGCATATATTATTACATATGCCGATATAAGTATGCTTGTACAAACCCAGCAGAGAAACTTACAGTGTTTTCCTCCTGCTTAGTGTGTGCCAACAGGACTGAAACAGATATGGGTACATAAATCCTTCCTTACCCCAACTTGACAGAACAAATACAGAATTCTGCTTAGAATATTTGCTCAGGGTCTCACCCTCTATATAAAAGTTTATTGGTACATTCATTATCACACTAAAGTTACCTCCACCCAGCCACCTAGAAGAAAACAAAAAACCTGAAGAGTATTTATAGAAAAGGCTGCTTTCTACGGTGTGTAGAAGGGAATGAAATTGTATGTGTGTGTTGGAAACAGTGTTACTTAGAAAGGCTAAGTTGTCAAAATCTGCAAGTTGTAATGAAAACATATTAATTCTTACTATACAAGGGTAACTGGGTTTCAAGGAAGAAGTTCCAAACTACAATAAATTTTGCAACATCCAATCAAACAAAATTACTATTGGCATAAGTAGCAGAAGTTTTTCCTGAGTGTTACAGGCCCCCAAAGTTGAAAATAAAATTGAAAGACTGACCCCTTTTTATAAACATGTACCAGATACATCCAAGACTAAGAACAAAAAAAAATTCTGCTAAAATTTCTGAGTATTTTCATTGAGCCACCACCCACAGCAGCATAAACCACACACTTAACTTCTTTATCAGCAGAGAGAACATAGACCTAAAAGCTATACAGCTGCCTATAATCCTCATTGCCACAATCTCTGCACCACTTTTAAAAATATCCATTTGTATTCAACAACTAAATACAAAAGATTCTTGGATGCTACCTAGGATCAATCTTAATGTATTCATTTGCAGACTAGGAATGAAACTGGCTCTGAGTTATGCAGGTTGATACTCTGACTTTAGGACCTATCCAATGAACACATCTATATACATCTTCAGTAACATGTCACTTAAAATAGTATGTAGTTTTTGTCACATTTATTCATGAAAAAAACAATTTCAATTGGAAGAAATGCAAAGAGGACCTCTTACAGAAATTAGGAAAAAGGGAGTGTCAGCAAAGAGTAAAGAGTGAACAGCTTTATTTTACTAGAAAAATAAATGCTGAGAAAGAATATCTGACTTCATAACATGAATATCAAGGAGGGATAAAAACCACTTCAGACAGATTACAGATCAAATGGCTTTACTTTAGTCACAAATATTATCACAACTAGTCCTGCAAGAGAACACTTTCAGAGTAGCTAGGACAAGAAATCTAACACTGCTTTTAAGATGAAGACAGAAACAATCTTTGTTTTGAATCCATGTGTATTTGATATGGCCTCTGAAAGAGAGTGCCTAAAATGCAGCTAGACTGATCATTGTTTCTTTTTCATTATCATTGCACCTATGAATCCCCTACATCAGGACAGTAATGGCTACCTACAGAAACCTGGAGAGGATACACTTTTCCCCCAGTCAGCACAGCTTCAATTCTGCATAAAAGCATAAGAGAAGAAAACCACTTCTTCTGAACAAGGAGAAACTGCCTGCAGCTCATTAAGAATTTGGGTACTGATGCCTTTAATGACGGAAACATATTCCTCTTACAGCTAAAATTTAATTTATCTAGACCATTGTATCTATAATATTCTTTGTCAAGGTTATATTTGCAGAACTAACTTGCACTTTGGGGATTGTTTGTTGTTGTTTGGTGGGTTTTTTGTTATTCTTACTTTTATAGTGCTACAATCCAAATAATCATCCAGTAACTAAATTAATAAACCCATTGAACCCCATTGTCACTACAGGATCACTGACATATGCTATTGCCCTTCTATGTCTTACATACACAGACATATTTAAAGTTTTGATAAAATATTTGTTACTGCTGCATCATATGGGAATATGCATTATATGCATGTATTTATGTGTATATAGGTATCTATGTGTGCAAAAGATATTCTGTGGATTCCTCTCAACTAGATGTCCACATTAAAATTACTAGTCAGCCACTTGGAAAGCCAGTCTGAAAATCGTTCCCAAAACTTGCTTATTTATTCAATAGTCAACTTACTATTCTAAGAGAGTGGTTATGGAGCAAGTCCTTTTTGCGCAGTCAGTTCTACAAGATGTCCATGGTCTAGTACAGAAATCACCTGGCAGGTAACTTCAAAGACAGCTATCAGGTGAAATAATTCTTGCCTTCAGTTGGTGAACTACCTCCAGGATTCTCACAGCAAAAAAACGTACAGTGTTTGTCCAAGCCCATTTGGTTTGTTTGTGACTAAGCTTCTTTCTCTCACTGCTGAGGCACTATGTGAAAAATAAATTTAAAATCCTGTGAGTTTGCAGTTGGGTAATTGGCAGCAAAGGGGTATCACCAACTGCAGTAAACCACCATTGAAGCCATAATACAAATCACAAATGTGAATCATAATTGTTAAAAATGTTCATCTTGACTTTAAATAACAGTTCAAAGAAATCAGTTTATTAACAAACACAAATATATATTTCCAGATACAAATGTAGTGTTAGAGTAGTTGATTTTAATTGCAAACTCATATTCAGTTTCTACAAATCAGTATTTCAGATTACAGTCTTAAAAATACAAATGAACTGTTAATTTTTACTTTTATATTACAACAGTGATGATTACTGAACACTCATGAATGCTTTTATGCATGTCAAAAGGAGCTACTTTGATTCCTGACTCTTTACAAAGCAGCTTAAGAACACACACTCCAACAGCTGCTTTCTCGAAAGGCACAAGTAAAAAGAAAAAGAATGAAGCAGTAATTGTGCTTTCTCAAAACAAAAACAATAAGAAAAAAAGACTATGAGGGTTTATGTATCCTTTGCAAGGCTCTATATGCTTCTTCAAACTACTTGGAAAACAACTTCCAAGATTAAGAAAGAAGCAACATCATGCCAAAGTAAGTTCTAAAAAGCACATTCTGACCACTTCCTGTGTTTTAAGACAATGGATATAAAAAGTTTAAGAAATAGCATTCAGCATTCCTGTACCAGAGAAGTACGAGGCTTAATTTACATCACCACACTGCTGCCTTGCTCTCTGCCTGTACTGAGCACAAACACATCTTTTTCTTGTCAATCCTCCTTGTCCCTTTGGTACTCTTATGTCAATTCTTCTCTTTTTTTCCTCTTCCTATTTTAATTTTTTCTCACCCTTCACCTTTCCCTAACTTTCTAGCTTAACATGTCTATCTCCATTCATTCATCCATTCTCTTCCTTCCAACCATGCCAAGTCCTTTATTTTCATATTTTTCATGCAATGAGATTTGTGTATCTTCTGAAGGTAGCAATCCACAAAGATTTCATTCCTCTGTTCAGCCAAATGACCCAGAAAATACATGGGGACATTGTTACTCTAAAGTCCAAATCGTTAGCAAACAGGCAGAGCTGTTCACCACTTCACTGTCTACGGACATAGACAAAAAAAAACCCCCACACCCATTCCTTGAAAAAAACATCAAGCCAGAAGTGCACAGATACTCAGATTAAAAGCTGTAACTGTAATACATCTACATTAGCTATGAATGCCTAACCACATCTCTAGTATTCTCCCTCTCTGCTCAACAGTTAGCAACAAGGAAAATTATGTTAACCTTATGTACACTAGAGAATAGGATGCAAAAATTAGCATTACATTATGTTTTCCATGTTTAGATAAGAGGTTTACTCCAACAGATCAATAAACCTAGAGACTCATTGGTTTTGCATTAGTAAGCAGTTTGAGTAAATTACCAGAAGTGGAAATTCAGTTATCAGCAGCTAGTGTTAGAAACAGCCAAGAGTGATGGTAAGATGAAATTTAACTCCAATATTAATAGTAGTGACGATTTTTACAGTTTTGCCTTCCTACTCCTGAAAATACTGAACACTGGCAACTGATGCCATACAAATATGTCTAAATTAGCAGAGAAAAACAAACTGGGGGGTTGAGAGATGGGGGAGGGTGGCTGACCAGTTGGTTTTTGGTTTTGGGAGATGGAGTGTGTTTGTGGTTTTGTTTTCAAACTGCAGTGGTATCAAGTCATGCCCAAGAACCTTTTATAAGCACATTCCTTCCAATAAGTTCCAGGACATTTTTAATCTTTTTTATTCTTTGAAAAGGGCATAATTCTTCAGAAAGCACACATACAAGTTTTGATGCCATGAAAGTTCAAGGCAGATGTAAAAGATGCAGGCAGTGGATTCAGGATATTGCCAATTTGGCCACAATTTCCTGGCTTTATTCTGTCTGCCTATTTTTTGACTAAGCCAGCCAAGTGGAAAATGCTGATAACAAATAAAATATACACAGGAATGAGTAGTTTCAGCCATTAGTTGTACTTTAGAGGAAAAATCAGTACCTGGTAAAAAATTTTATTTTGTATGTCATATTTTAAAAACATAACTGTCACAGGACTCATGCTAGAAACCACAAGACATAATATGGATACATCAATTCTTTTTCAGCCACACAGAGCAGGTATTCCAAGCCTTTGGAGAGAACATCACACCTGCTACATCTCCTCTAGTGCATTAAGGAGTCTCTGGCACCAGTGGCAATGTGCCACCTTTGGAAGAAAAGCCATCCATCAGCTAGACTGCTTCAGACCCACTTAGAGCTTATGTTAATGTGCACATGAAATGAAATCCAATTAGACTACAGCGTCCGAATTCACAGCCAAACTTCCTATGAAGTTTAACCCCTTGTTTGCAAGAGAAAAACATCAGCAACCTTGAGATGAATAATTCTTCTGTGACAAAGCCACATCTTGAAATCTCTACTTCCAATTTCATGAATTCTGGAACAACATTCTTACCAAACTCCAAGTGTAATGGGCAGGGGGCTGTGGGGTGTGAACACAACCGACAAAAAAGCAAAACCAATTTTTGATAAAATAGCACAGTGTTATCTTCCAGAGCAGCATTTCAGATTTCATATTTGCCCACAGCATTTTTGCTTTACAGAAATCAAAATCCAAACCAAAACATCCAAGCTTATTCTCTCCCCAGAGGGCAATTTTTAAGCTGATGCTTTATATATTACAGGACTCTTCTCATTCCAAAAGGATATTCAAAGTGCTAGCTAGGTCTGATCTATAAAGCTTAGGCATATTTTAGCACAACCTTCATTTTAATATTCTTCAGGGTCCCCTTTATTACAGTAATCCTAATGATTGTCAGTTTGAGGCATATAAGGTTGATGAGAGAAGCAGCAACTTTTGGCAAGAGTGTTGTACACCATAAATATAAAAAGTATATAAAAAACCTTCGTTCATCTTGTGTTTTCTTTGGTTTATAACATCTCTTAAGAATAGATTGAATGTATCATCCTTCAGCAAAAAATTGTGTCCTCCCTCTAATTACTAATGTTTGGGGGTTTTTTTGTGTCATAAAATGTTGTGGTTTAAACCCAACAGGACACTAAACACCACCCAGTCACTCATCTACTCCCTTACACAATGGGACAGGGAGAAAAATCAAAAGAGTAAAAGTAAGAAAGCTTGTGGGTAGAGACTAAGCAAGTTCAATAAAAAAGTTAGAAAAAAGAAACAGCCACACATGTAAGCAAAGCAGAGCAAGGAATTGATTCACCAGTTCCCATGGGCAGGCAGGTGTCCAGCCATCCCTGTGAAAGCAGGGCTCCACCATACACAGTGAGGACTTGGGAAAACAAACTCCAACTCTCTCCTTCCTCCTCTCCCCTCAGCTTCATATGTTGAGCATGACCCTATATGGTATGAATATTTCTTTGATCAAGTGGGCTTAGCTGTTGTGGCCTCACAACTTCTTGTGCACCTCCAGCCTTCTTTCTGGTGGGGTGGGGTGAGAAGCAGGAAAGGACTCTGAGTAATTGCTGTTCAGCAGTAACAAAAAATATTCTTATATTGTCAACACCATTTCCAGCACAAATCCAAAACACAGCTAATACTAATAGCTATGAAGAAAATAAATTCTACCCCAGAAAAAAAAAAAATAACCAGCCCAAATGTAAATACAGGTGAAAACTAGAATCTAGAAAAATAAAATCCCTTTTCAGAGCTGTGTGTTCATATAAACCAGCACACAATCAACTCATGGACACACCACATAGTTCAAGTGCATCAGACACTAGATGGTGGTGACTGGGAGAGAAACATGACCCCCTTGCCTATGAGTGTTTGCCATAACCTCCCCATTTCCTTTGCCATTTATATGGTTTTCATAAGCACATCTGAAACATGTCCTGCAATAAGATCCTTTACATTTTAGTGTTCTCTGGAAAGTTCTGACTTAACTGGCCTCTAGCACTCCTGTATTTCTCCCTAGGTAGAACTCAACACATCATACTGCAAGTGCAGGAAGTATTTGGTGCCACCCAACAAGGAGAAAGGGGCCACCTGAGCCTTTTACTTGAAAAATGAGGTTGATGAGTCTAATGGTGGATTTTTTTCCAGCGGTGGCACCAATTCTTTTCTAATATAGGCTTGTATAGAGCCTAGCAGAGAGGTTCCAGCTCCATATTGACTAGCATGCAAATAATAATATAAGTTTTCCTGGGACAAACCCAATTTGGACATGTATGGGTTAAGATAAAGAAGGCACAAACAGAAAACATACTTTTAATCCCTACTAATTATTTGAGAACAAATTATAACTATATATACATGTTAAGAAGGTGATGGAGTAGTCTGTTTTGTCTCTAGCATTTTTTATCTAGGGTAGGGCTCACATAAACATGTTATGTAGAAAGCAGTACTGAGAAGGACAGGATTTTTAGAATACATCATATTACAATAGCTGTGAACAAAATGGTCATGCAAATTATACTCCAACACATTATGGGACTGCTTCCAGTTCATATTTACATAAGGACAAATTAGTGAGCACTTACAGAGAAAACTATTTACCACAGCTCTGGTACATCGGTTGGCAACCTGTATACATAGCTACCCCAAAGTCACTCTGAAATTCAAATGTACTAGCTCAGACAGGTGTAAATGATGTTAGCTTTCTGATGAAAGCATAGAACACCCTGTAGCAACAATGGGATGACTAGACAAGGATGTCTGCATATTAAAATTGCACTACAGATCTAAAATCCCTTGAAGCTGGAGCAAAATACCCTGTAACTTTATAGGCTGGGGGTTTTCCAAGAAATAATTTCCCAATTCTGTTTCAGTTCTGATGAAAAAAACCCAAACAAACCCAAACATATTACTCAGTTGTATAGTTTCAAAAGATTAGAAAGAGATGACTGATTCTGTCTGTAGACAGACTTTTTCCTTTCCTATGAAAGAACTGATCCATTTTTTTCTAGTTCTCTGGCTTGGAGCAGGAGAGTCAAAGTATTTATCCAAGTAATAGGAAAGGATTACACATGTAGATGGATTTACGAAACATCAATCCCAGCAGGCTTCTGAAATTAAAAGAGCCTAATGCATGAGGAGTGATATATTTTACAATAAGGGAAACGTCAAGCTGTGGAAAAACTATTCCAGAAGGTAGCTGTGAGTTAAGTACAGAGTTCACTTCTCTTGTCACTTGATCCTCTCCTTAGAATTAAGAACTGAACTTACCAGTTTGAAACACACAGAGTAGAAGCTATAAAAATCCATCATGAGAACATTCGTATTTGGAAATTTTTCTTCTTTTACACAAGTTTAAGGGATTGTCAGAGGTCAAAGAATTGAACATCCCTGCTGAGTCACTTCTATGAAAGACATGCTGTGGAACGGTGTACGTGTAGTTACTCTTGACAGCTATTCAGACAGGACCAAAAAAAAAAAAAGATGACTTGCTCATTATGGAGTCATTAGGCCTCAGTAGGGACTGATATTTTAAACAGAGAAGCAAGGATTCTCTGCTCAAGAAACAAAACTACACAAAGATATTTCCAGTAACACAATTTCCAACCACGCAATTAATTATGACTTTTAGGACAAAGTAGGTGTGTTCAATGGGTTGCTCTTAGGTTAAACATGTACAACAAAAGACCTCTTTGTCTTTTTGCAAAAAGAAAAACAAGTGCCACTTGCAGGTCTTGAAATAGCTTTTAATGAAAAACAGAATCACATCTTGGCACAGAATGACACATACACCAATTACCCCTCCCCAGCTATCTATGGTTGCTTCTCTCTCTCCATAGGTGACAGGTGCTTTTCCCAGACAGCAGCCAATACACTGTGTTTGTATGGCAGGGGACAGGCTAATGAAGCAGAATAGGAGCATAGATCCCATTAAAATGCAAGTCTGGTCTGAATACTTTTCCAAGCTCTTGGAGTTGCAGTGGTTTTGTTTAAGAGACTAACAGAACTTATTCTTACCAGCTTTTAAATTCTAACTGCTAATGAATGCAAAATTTTCTTCTTTCTTCATTTGGAGCACATTACAGGAAAGATCTACCAGTGTATAACAACATCAAAATCCTAACATAAAACAATATTTTAATGAATGCCTTGTAAAAAAAACCTAACCTTCTACATCCCAGCAGTGCATTGCTGCTAGAAGTAAAAGAGCTATTGAATTACATTCAGATACATTTCCTTACTGCAGAGTCTCCTGCATTTGAAGACAAGCTGCCCCTTGGTCCTTCCTGAACAAAAAGCTTTATATGTCACCATTAAAACTACATTCATTGTGATATACCCATCCCCTTGGATGGTTAGCAGAAGTGCATGAATAAGTTGATCTCTGTTCAGGAAACATGTTAAATACATAAGTACTTAATCTGTGAGATATCTAATCATCACTACTTCTCTCCATGGTAGGTACAGTGAGCTGTCACTCGTACATGAATTTTCTGCTATTTTAACATTCAGCATTTATCAGTCATAAAACTTGGCCTATATAGCTTACTCCTTTAAACAGAGTTCACAATTAACTGTAATCACAGTTGTACATCAGACTGAATGTAAACAGGCTGTGTGAAAACTCATGCAATGTTTTTTGTTCTAAGAATATCTGTACAAAAAACAATCTATAAGTGCTAATTAAAGGCCTTATCTGGAGTAAATTAGGTAAATAATAATTACTTTCCCATGACATTCTATTACTTTCAAAAAATTAACTCAGTGTTATGTAAAGACCATGGAAGTTTGGCAAATATTTGCATTTTCCTGAGTGCAAGCAAAGGTGGCTTACAAATGATAAGGTCAAAAGACAGGCAGAGCCCAAGAGGAGCCATCCCAAATCTCTGTAGCCTTAAACCTGAGTGTTCCATGCCATCTCTTGGGCAACACACCCAGTTGAACAGCCAAGAACTGATAAAAGCAGACTCATCGCCTCTCCAGCATTATGGCTCGCACAGAGAAGGTCGTAAGAAACCCATCCCTGGTGGAAGGTGGACAAGTGTCTCCCTTTTGGTTGAGGGTACCCAAATTTCTCTATATAGCAGAGGCCACTGCTGGTGGCAAACATGCCTAGTTGCACATCTGATCACGTATGAAAATCCAAAGAATTATTTACTGCTACATCTTGACCACTTCACACCTTAGGAACACTGCACAGAATAGAAAGGTTTGATCAATGGATGGGAAAAATTATTTTGTCACTAGTCAAAGTTAATGACCACTGAAGTCTGCTACAGAAACAAGATGCACAAAGGCCTACCCAAAGCCAAAGCAAAGTTGATAGTAAAGATTATATAGTATCTGTATCAAAACAGCATAGAGGAACATACATGAGATTGGGATGCAGCACAAATAGGATGACTGAGCGTTCTGATAGTGGAAATGCATTAACAGCAATATCTAACGTGCTGGTAGGCTCCAAGAATGACTGTTTTTATACCGCAGCAATCATAATTGCCTTTAATAGCAAATTATACTTCAATTTTGGTTTTTTTAAAATAGCATAATAATACCTTCTAAAGCCTTGAGGAGCCCATTGAGAAAACTAATCTGTAGAAAACTACATTTCCAACATAAGTTAAGAACCAATGTCCATGCCTTCAGGAGGAAATCAGCCTATGAGAGTATATTCTGATGCTGTGTTTCATGGAAGAGACTCCTGGAGCATGGCATTTCTCCACTCTTAGTGTAGAGGTCCAGGGCTAGAATTCACTCTGAGGCTACAGGGTTTCTTTCAGCCTGGATAGAGATAGGTAATTACATAGATTGTGAGCTCATGCCTGCTATGACAATGGGTTACATTTCATTTTTCTACTACTGCCCTATACACCCGTTGTATGGGTAAAATTTAGACTCCGCATGAAAGAAATGTAAGTGCACAGGACTATTAATTTTTCTTAAAATTGGAGGTTTTTTAACCCAGAATTATTACAAAGGAAAATTACAAACCACTAAAATAATTAATGTGCTTTCTTCTCTGGGTGATTCCACATGAGTAACACAATCTGTACCCAGGTTGTTATACATTTAAAGCAAAAGCTCTAATTTAGAGTAACTGCTGCCTGGTGAGTCTGTAGGTTAAGAAAAAAAAATGCAGACCCAAGATCCACACTAGACCTGAAGTGCTTCTAGTAATTCTACCTTTCATCAAGCTTTTAAAATTAAATGAATTTGCAACATGTCATTATTCCTAGACCTTATGGAGAATATACTTTACCGCCAACAGAGACAGCTTCAATCTTACTCAGCATTAAGTTGAATTAGTGTCCCAAAGTGCCTACTCCCCTTCTCCTTTTAGCTGGTCTTTGTTTAGATGTAAGGTCAGAAATGCAGAAGGGCTACATGCTGTTTCTGAGTCCCTCATATGCCTATTAAGGGGGAATCTTGAGTTTTATAGCTACAAGGCTTATGTCAGCCAACTATTATTAATTTAATTTATTAGGGGAAATAGTGAATGGTATGTTTGAAATAATGTATAATCAAGCTATTCCAACAATGCCTTATTGACTTACAGGCAAACCTGTTCTACTCAGTACGTCTATACTAGAAGTCCATCTTTCCCTCTGGGCTCACTTAAGACGTTATCTTTCATATTTATCATCCCTGTGATCAAAACTTACCATTCTTTTCCCCTAACAAAACTCCCTCTGCATTCTACTCCAAGTTGGCTCCTCTCAACCATTCCTTTTCTGTTTCTCTCTACATCCTTGAGGAATGTCGTCACCTTCCAGTCTTTAGAAGCTTGATTCATTTGTCTGCATGAAATCCAGGAGACAATAAGAACTTGAAAAAGAGAATTAAGGTAACTCTACTACAAGATGTGCAGGTAGACTTTGTATTCTTACAAACACTGGGAGCAGCTGTTTTTCTAAGTAGATCTCACATCTGCTTCTAGAATTTGTTACCAGTTAAATCAACATCATAAAAATACTATTTCAAGGGATTCCCTAATGGTTCATCAAATTGGATGAAACACTGTTTGCAGTAGCCATATCTTATTTTTTTTAACACTATCAATGAAGATGCCAGTTAAGTCTCTGCATTCCAAATAATTAGTAAGTCTTGAAAATAATTGTTGCGCTAACTATATATATCCATTTCAAGAGAACCAGAAAAAGACCTTTCCAAATGATGCACAGGAACATGCACAAGAATTACCCTAAATTTCACTATTTGTCCAGCTATCCTTATCAATTACACATTTCAACTTTTGCCTTCTGAATTTCTAGACAGAAGTTTTTATTGCCACACTTACTTAGCATTTAGGAACAGGAATAAAAATGCTAAACAAATACACAGATACATATGAACCACTCTCACTGTCACGTAATGCTGCATTTCAGTATATACACCAAGCTGAGGTTGTTTTTCCATCATCATACTCTGCTATTTCAAACATTTCAGCATTTTGAAAACTTGTTTAGAGTGATCTAGAATGAGACTGCTCAGCCATTACTTTCTGATATGGATCCTGTTTTGACATCTGAAACCATTTATCAGCACACTAAAACCAGCCCCAAGAACAGTTTTTCAACAAAATGATAAACCCTGCACAAGGATAACAACAATATGCTCATTATTTTGACTGTTCTCCAGAGCACAGGTGTCATCACACCAGAAATACGGTTGTAAAGTTAGACCTCAGTCATTTCAGACCTCAACATAGCTTTATTATTATAGTAGACATTGAGAAGTAGCTTATGTTTATATACTATGCTAAGGTAAATTGATGTAACATTTCATATGCAAAGCCACAATAATTAGGGATAAACTTCCATCATTCTTACAAGAACCATGGCAAAAAGAGGTACATTTTCTCAAGTTACGAGTATTACATCTAGGCACTTTTGGCAAAGGACTAATAGAACATCGAGAGTTTTTCTCTTTGCAGAACCTTTGAAAATCTTCAAATTAACTGTTTGAAAGTGCATTAAAGTGCATGAAGGTATTTTAATCTCCTTTAGATGTTTAGCTCTGTGAAGTATTAAGTATTTCCTCTATATTAAATAGATAATTTTTGATTATATTAATAGTGAACTCCCCTGTGGGCAAATTGCAAAAAGCATCCCTTATTGTATCCCACATGGAATGACACATGCTCAATCCCTGACATTTGTGGACAAACTTCCTAAGGCTGTACTAGCCTTATTGGTACAACTGCAGAGTCCATAAAGTGGTGTACATGAGTTAATGTATTATTAAGTAATTCCAGTGCCCCACTGATGCTTGGATGACGCGGCACTGCACTGGAGCTCCAGCTAGCTCCACAGTGTTCTTTTGCACTCTGGCGCAGGTGAGCACCAAGAGTGGGGAATCACTGGGGAGCAGGCTTGTCCCTCAGTGAAACCTCCAGAGTCTTGGGCCAACCCAAGCTCTGTGGTGCACGGCACCAGAGGTGGAGGCAAGAATGTAGAGGAGTCTCTCTCAGATTGAAGTTCCCAGCAACAGTTTTATTAGGACAGGGAAAAAAGGGATCCACGCCAGAAGGAATCAGGTCTGACAGAGCCTCAAGCACAGCTGGGCAGGGGGTTAAGTACAGCCGGATCTCCAGGGGCAGGTACAAACCGTGGAACAATGGGGAATCTCGAGGGGAGGAATAAGGGGAGGGGATCACAGATTCAGGGCCAATAGGAATACACAAAGGGAGGGAGCAAGATAGGGCCAGTAGGGCCTCAAGGGACAAATGATTGACACAGAAGGGTCTGGAAGAAGGGGTGGGGTTTACAAAAGGGCTAAAGTGACTGGCAGGGAACATTCAGGAAAAATAGGAGGGGTTTACATAATTGACAACTGGGACCATACCAATATAATCAACGGGGGGAAACAAGAACATACCAACAAGCTTTAACGACCTTTAGCAAAATTAAATTAACACACTACTGCACTTGGAGATGGCTCTAAGAAGCACAATAGTGCCGAACAGTTAACACATTCATTTCTCACACTGATCTCAGCATCAGCAGAGCTACCACAACAGTGACAGATCATCTAAAAGTTTGCTATGTGATCCGGATGCACAGTATGAATGGTACTAATATATAAAGGGTATAAAAGGAATCACATATTCAAAGTATATTCATCAGGCAGTACCAAAAAAAAAGTTATAAATGTTCACTCATTTTGGTAAAGTACTTAAACCTTCTCTGTCTTGTGTTACTCAAATCAGAAAATACTCAACAGAATATACACAATCTGCTATTTTTATCTTTTCTTAATGGTTTCTCAGTGACCTGGTTCCCCTCTATCCAGCCATCTATATGGCTGGAATGCTAATGTTTAGATAGATTAACAGCTGATTTCCTAAAAAGAACCTAGGAGCACTGAAGATTTATAGCTAAACACTGGATAGATATTCTTTAGTTATGAAAAGATCTTGGTGTCATTTCTATCCATTTGCCATCAAAGATTAATTTCAACTCTATCCTAAGTTTTTATTCTTAGAAAGAAATTGCAGAAGAAAACTATTTTACCAATAATTTGATTTTTAAACTGCATTCTGCTTTTCAAATCTAGACAGCCATATTATAAAATAAGATAAGAGGTAAAGGAAAAAGATCTCTTTTTCTCACATTATTAGTTTGTCATGACTGTCATCAAAACGTTTGATTTAATCATCTCCACAAAACATGTGCCATGTTCATCCAGTTGTCAGTATCTCCCAACTGCTGTGGAACTAGGATGTCAGTCAAAGAGTGCAGATGTGGTTAGATCAGCCCAACTTAGACCCTGGCTTCATGTTTTCCAGGTATCCTTTGCTAGCTTGGCTCCGGGGATTCATTTTGAAGCAGCAACAGTACTACTACTGAGTTTGAGTGAATGGGATATTCATATTCAAATAGAACCTGCTGAATAAGTTTTTATGTCAAGACTGACATGCTAGTAAATTTCCCAATGGTTCAGTAGGAACTGGATTGAGTATATACAGGAAAATAAACAAACAATATTAGCTATATCCTTTGCATTATTAAGACATTAGAAAACTGGGAAACAGCCATAACACTGTCATCTTATTTTAGGAACTAAATTTCTATATTAACAATTTTTGACACCAAATTAGCATCATTGAGCCTTCAGTGAGCAATGAACAGCTGTAAATTAAGTAATGTGTGTCCATGGATATTTAACAGTGATTTACAGCTTTGAAATAGCACAATATCATACTTCTCTGCTTAAGATAGCAGAGACAATAATTTTCTTTCATACACCCTAGTCCTGGACTTCACTCTCCCAACCACTAAATCACATGAGAATTCCTTATGGTGTTGAAGTGCAAAGCCCCTGACATTCTCATGAAACACTGAAGATGTGAGCAGCTGGTACATTAAGGTACAGAGAAGAAAAACTTTCCATGAAATTTTTTTTTGAGTAAGAATCCATTCCAAATACTTGTGTTAACAGCAAGGCTGCAGCTCGTGCAAGCAGGTTTACAAAGATACTGGTACCTCATAAGCAAAGACTGGCTAATCTCTGTTCAAATACCCTGAATGCGTGGGGATTGGCCTCTTGTGCACTGGGTGAAAGAACCCGTTCTGGGACAAGTCTTCCAAATGGAAGTTTATGGGCAGGAGCAGGAAAGCTCCTACCCAGTACAAAACAGGGAAATAGACATAGAATACTGAGGGTACCCCACAAGACCTAAACTCTGTAGCTAAGTGAGCAGCAGATATTTGGGCAGTTGCAGCCACAGACCAGCTGACTACACCACAGAAGGCAATACTGTGCACATCCTGACACCACACACATTGCATTTACTTCACACATTTGCACAGCTTGAAAGGCTATTATTATGTTTACTGTGGCCTTTGTTGTGTATACTCTCAGTTAGGATCAAATTAAAAGGACAAGAAACAGCAGGTTAAATAAATTTCTCTCTAACATGTTCGCATTTTTCTCCAAGTCAGACTTTACAGCTCAATCCACCTTCAGTTTTGAAGAGGCTCCCCAATATGCAGCACAATGTCATGCTGAACAAAAGCTTCTGAAAAACGTGTCCAGGTCAGGAACTGAATAGTCTGTATAAGGTGTCAAGTGCAGATGATGTTAACCAGTAACAAATTGAGTAAAAAATAAAATTCCAAGTTAAGACTGTTTTGCCCAGGACAGTCTTGTAGGGAAATTTACCAAAAAGCTGAGGAAGGGAAGCAAAAGCTAAAACTCACCATGAAGAGTGAGGCATATGAATAAAACAGTCTGGTTTTACTTCACTTAAATCAGCATGGGTCAGGCATTATTTAACTCCCATAAGCCCAAATATAACCCAATGAAATTAGGTCTAAGGGAAAAAACTTAGGTAAATAACTGCCAAAGTCAGCTTGTGCATTACCAAGTGGGTACTGAAAAGCAAGAGCAAACTTCAGCAGTCTGTTTACACATGCACATCTCTGCCTGCCATTCTTTAAATAGATATTTTCCCACTCTACCTGCCACATCTAGAAAAACATTTCTTTTTAAAAAAAAAAGAGTCTCTACCGTACTGATATACCATCTATCTTCTAAATGCTGTCTGGAAACCAGTTGTCCCCTCTTTCTTTAAAAGTCTTAATTCCTCTCTCCTTGCTACCATTTAACTTTATATCTCTATTATCTAACCACACAAAGTCTTTGAGATATCATTTTCACCAAAGTTGCTATAAAACAAAGTGGTAATACTCTATATCATACTATATCACTGTCAGGGCTCTTATCTGAAGTTCATTCTCCTCTGCAGTGAATTATTTGTTCCCCAAGATAAACAATAAAACAACTCTGAAGTATTCTTTATTTCCAGTTCAGTCTGGTGTGCACATGTCCAAAAAAGGCCAGCTTATTGCTTCACTATTTTATCTACAGCATGCAAGATGAATTTTTGAGTCCTTGTGGTGAAGGCACTGGACTGACAGTTAACAATTTAATGCTTTATGTTCTCTATTTAGGGTTATTTACTTCTGCTTCAAGGCAAGCCTAACATCTATTGTAATGTGCCATAGTCTCAGAAAAAAAGTTTTTTCACCATGAAGACATTTCTCTTTGAAAATAAAACCACTAAAAATCGTCTCTATTCAACTCAGGAAAACCTCAGCACGACGTTTGCTGGAAATATTTTGTGGTAGTTTCTTCAAATGTGTTTACGCAGCTGAAATAATATTTTTTAATACAACCTTAAACTATTCCTATTTTAACTTATTGTATCTTGCAATGTCTTTAATACTTTCTAAGATTTTCTCCCACTGTGTTGGCTATTTATTTTCATGCATTCACAACTACGAGTAAACAAGTATCTACCACACTTGTTAAGCTCATATCTTCTGGAAACATCATCTCTACTTGCCATGAAATGCTCCTGTCCAAGCAAACAATATGCTGTTTGCAATTTAAAAAACAAACAAAAAAACCGTAAATGCAGCAGACTAGAATTAGACAGACACAGCTGCCTAATGTTCTAAAACATCAAGTTTTAAATTGGAAAGCTTCAGAGTTTTCAGTGCCATATTAGCTCCCTTTCCAAAACTAATTTCAATGATTTAAGGCTTTTCAAAGCAGGGTTCTATAAGCATTTTTCTTAACTGACCAGTTACAAGACAGAGTCAGATCTAGATATCCTGTCGTAAGGTGACACAAAGTGTTTCTTGAGTATCTACTTGCAGCCCAAGAGACCTCAGTTACAATCTAAGGCATGGGGTTTAAGAGCTTGGTCAACAAGTGGGCCTTTAAAGGCCAGGTAGCAATTCTGTGAAGAGCAGTCTGGGCCTAGAGCACAGGAATGGAATCATTTATAGAAAAAAGAAATTTGGTTTTGAGTAGTAATTCATATCATGGAATATCATCAATTAATACACTGGTATCTTGAAGGAAATATTTTTAATACATTTTCCGATGGTTTTTATTTTCTCAAATATACTTTAAAAATAAACCTTACCCTTTGGGATTCCTACTAAACTCTCATCTGCAAAGTTAAGCTTCCAGTTCAAAGCTAGCTGCAGAAAGCTTTAATATTTCTACTCAATGAATCTGAGCTCAGCAGTCAGAAACTAATGTTCTGAGATATAGGAACCAGCTGCTGTTGTCTGAGCAAAACCATTTGCAAAAATTAATCACTTTGAAATATAGGAATTATGAGAGACTATCCAACTTGAGCCCTCATTTAGAATGGCAGACATTGCCCAATAGAATAGGTTTTAGAACAAAAAAACCCCAAACTAAACCAAAATGAATGCCCCACCAGAAAAACACAGCACACTGAAGCACAAGTGCAAAACAAGAAACAGAAAAGGCTACGAAATACTTAGTTTCTGGTAAGCATACAAGGCAAATTGTACAAAGAACCCGTTCATTCTTGCAACTTGGCTAAAGAACCTAGCGACGGCTGCATTAGAGGTCATTGTGTGACAAAGAGGAATTAAAATGCAGAACTTCAGGAAAGGCCAGCAGCTGCAGCTTCCAAAAAGCACAGCACACAAAAAGGGAAACAACATTCAAAACAGAGCCAGTGCAGACGAATCCAGATATACCACACAAATATCCATGTTATTACTATGAAGAGATAAAAAGAGCAATTTCAAGAAGGTACAGTTGTGCCAAAATAAGAACACTGAGCTTCATCAGTACTCATAGAATTTTAATGCAAGAAAACTGGGTCACAGAAGACCTGAAACCACTAAAACAGATTATGTAGATACTGCTTGACTGAATTACTGAAGTTGCTTCAAAAATCTTACGTTGTGTTAATAAAAGACTTTGTACCTGAAAAAACCACACATCTAAGCCACTCTTCAGTTGACCCAATTACTTTTTTTGTCCAAAAGAAATTAAGAGCTTCTAAAATCCAGTACAGCCAAATTTAACAGGTTTATTTCTTCATAAACCAGGATGTGTATCTGTCACACTAATTTGCTGTCAAGACCAGCATCATTTAAAATCCCAAATCAAGCATGAATGCTACATATGCACACAAAGACAGAATGCTTTCCCAAAAATTAGCTAACTGCTACAGAAAGGACTGCTCAATTCAAGGGAAAATATAGGACCACAGCTGAGAGTAGTCTTTCTCTAGTACACTATCTAAAAGCAAGTGATACAAACCAAGAACTTACACAGCTTCTTTTTGCAGAAATTTGAAACTGTTTTTTCAAACATAACACACACAGCCTCATCTCTGTCTCAAAGCCAAAGAAACAGCCAAGTAACAAACCACTGAACAGTCCTTGTTCACTGTGATAGAGAAGATATGTGATAAAATCTTTACAAATAATTCTAAGGTGAAGGTATGGGTGTGAATGTCTTTGAAACAGGGCTTAATGTCTCTACTAACTTCAAGCAGCAGGCTGACTTCTGAAACAGACAAGTGAGTCTGCACAAGCCTGAATTTTGGAACTTTGGGGTAAAACGACAGGCTGAAGGGGGCATATGTGGTAGGCAGTTTGGGAAGGCTGTACCTTCCTGGTACCTCAGCCAAAGGGGGAAAGAAGAGGGCAACTCGCAGCTGGGAGTTTAGGAGAAATGGAGGCTGCACCCTCCAAAATCTCAAGCAAGAAAACCCTGCAGGAATGTACCCCAGCGAACTCTCTACCTTTATTCAAATGAAGTTGGAGGACTCCTCTGTCCCCTTTAGGGACACTGGCTTCTCTTAGTTTTTCTGTACAACTGCTGTGTTAGGAATACCATGAAGACACTGGAGAACTATCCACAATTTAGCAAAGCTACAGCTGTTTAAAGAGTATCTGCAGTGTGATAGCAGACAAACCTGTTCTAATCCCTGCAAGGAGCCAGTTCTACTGCTCTTTATTTGTTGTGCTACAGCTTGGCTTGCCCTGCCAAAGAACAAACTCCCAAAGATCCCAGCTAACACCCAGCTTTGAAAAAGAGTAGTACTGATGAGATGGCTTTTCTACTCTTTGCTTTCCCAATGCAAACAGACCACATCAGTTTAGTTATAATTCTTGAAGCATACAACTTGTTACTAACTCTCAACTAAAAGGATTCATTTTTAGCAGGTACAAACGAAACTACATGACCGACTTCATTTGCTTTCCCTTTCACCCTTGGTCCCTTCTTTGTACATGCACTTCATTTCCATTGCAAAAGATTTGGTTTTGTTTTGCAAGCTTCTCGTGTCAGCCAGTATTAGGAACACAAAGAACCTTTTGTATATTGTACTTGCTATTTTTCCTTCCTCACTCCTCTTCCTAGCAGACAAAATGTACCTCATTAAAAATTACTTTGCAACTGAAAAATGTTTCAGTTACTTGGTGAATTCTTGCTTTCTGCCTGTCAGTTGAAGTGAGTTACAAAAAGGTACTTATTATCACGCCAGCTAAATAAATAGGATTTTATCAAATTCTACTAATCAGTAACTTTTTTTTAAATATAAGAAGTTAATGTACATTTCAACGAAAGTTATGTACTCTCAAAACACTCTGCAAACAACACTGACATTGAAACAATAGGAGTGCCATACACATAAGCATCTAACGGATCAAGCAGAGCATTGAGTTTTTGAAATATCAAGGCTTTACTCTTACCACAGACAAATTCCCTTTGCATGTAAGTTAAAAACAGAGTGTGTTAAGTCTACATTGACAAAGCAAAACAATCTATTGCACCTGGTTTCTCATCAGCTATCAGCTTGATATATCTACTGATTACCAGTTGAATTTAGATCTAAGTTTAAGTCTGTACCTATGCTTGGGACCACCTATTTTGAAAACTTCACTAGACCTGGATGTATTTTCATTGCATTTGAAGACATTTATTAGCTTTTATTATTTTTCATTTATTATACATTTTTAAGTTATTATTTATTATTTTTAAACACTGCCTTATCAGCATAGACAGAAGCATTGAGAATCAGCACAAATAGTTTACTTGGTAAAAACTGAGAAAGAGCAAACACTAGGAAGTGTCTGAATGTCCCATCCCTACTTTTGAATAAGACATTCTGCTGAAACACTACTTTCACAAACTAGATGGTTTTTACAAATAAAATAGAGCTCCACCCAACACAGAGAAATTAAAAATTTCTTTCATGGAATGTGGTTTTCTTCTTCATATCCCTAATACATTGACATTTCTCTCTTTCCTTTACTAGAATGGAAATTCAAATTCTACTGTGAAATATTCACTTAGTTTTACCCTGCACTTTGTTACTATGAATGCAACAGAAGTAATGGAGTTTACAGTGCCTTGTCTAAGGGGGATGCTGAAATCAAGATATAAATAATTCAGCAAAGAATCAGAGGGTAGCTCACAAAGGACAGTTCAGAGAATGGATGATCCAGGGAGCTTACTGCAATACAGTGCACAAGTGGAAAAGGTGTACTAGCTCTGCACCTGTTCAAAGGAACATAACTTTGTGTTTACTACAAACTACTCAAAATACAGTACAATCAATAATCAGATGAGTTCAAAAATATAGCCATTGTAGTCTTACAGAACTTGCATTTGAAAACAAACCTGAAAATAACTCCTCCAGAATTAAGTGAAGTTTTGCTCAGACTCAAATCTACAGTCTATGCAATTCTGAAAAACAAAACAAACCAACCTAAGTCTCAGAGGAAAACCTCTTTCCTAAAGGGTATGGATTCACTCTCTTCTGCTCCTCCTCTAAGAGTGAACAGTCACGTTTTATCAGAGAAAAATAAAACAAAACTAATGTTAAATATATATTATCAAAACAACATGTAAACTTTATACTGTAAAACAAACCAGTCATTTAGTTATCATGACAGAAACATCTTTCCATGACTGCTTTCTCCTTTTCCTGCTGTAACACTGGAAATGTTCATCAAGCAGCAACTATGAAGTCTTCATGAAAATGATAGAATTGAAAACACCTGAGGGAAAATGAGTCAGGAAAAAACCTCTTGCTTAGAATAACAGTAAGAAATGGATTATAAGCCCAACAAGGAACATTTGTAGTATGACTGCTAACTTCATAGTCCCATTCCAATGTTTTCATCGCAATATAAGGGCTATGACTAAGTCTTGTTCACTAGCACAAGTTATCTTCAACACTTACTGTCTTTGACAATGTCCTAACTCGTGATCCACACAATTTGTTGCATATTCTCCTTATAAGCAATTCTGTTTCTCTTTGACATTTTCAGGCTAGCAGGTAAGACACTGCTCTTGGGTACACAGGCCCAGACAGGACTTTCACATAATGTAAAAAAAAAAGTTTTAACAAGGTAAAGAAGATGAAAACTTGTCACCTATATTCTGCTCTACTCAAACAGCACTAAAACTGTCTTAGAGCATATCATTCCAAAAAATGCATTTCAATAATTTACAGACGTCTAAGACAGTAAAACAAAACATTTAAAAGTTTATTTCCTCCTACCAGATGACTGTTCCACGTTCTGAATATCTAACATAATTTCTTGTATCAACTCACACAAGAGATACAAGGGGATTTGCAATGCAAATTTAGCTGCTCAGATAAATTTTTCAAGTGGTTTGGAACTGCAAGGGTTTTTTTTTGTCCTCCCTCTGCTAAGTGAGTTATTTCTGATTTAAATAGGTGTTTGAGGGACCAATTTAGAAGCCAGCAATATCCTTCCCTGATTGGCTCCCCCAGGCCAATAGAGTACATGCAGCACTCCACTATAGAAAGGACTTCTACACGAGTTTGAGGCATTGATCTGCTGCTTTATATATCTGAAAAGCTTCTTCTGCTCTGAATATAAAGGCCATGACATAATTTCTTCTATTTTACTTCTCTTTTTGTTAGTTTTCTATGTTCATCCAGTTGTCTTCATTTCTAAATGGAATTATCAAGGCAAAGACCTCATGTCAGGATTTTTCTTCTACTAACTCCTAAGTGTTCCAAAAATATGTTTTGGCGATTACATTCCGCTTATAAAAGTATTTTTCTGAGTACCACACTGCACAGTCTGCAATCAGTATGGGCCAGGAATTGCTCCACTGAAAACAGTAGGACCACAGAGATTTGTGATCAATAAACAGAAAATCAAGATTCTATGTCTGAACAATTTACCACAGCATGTAAAAAGTCACAGATTTTATTGGCACAGTTATGCAAGAAATTTTAAATGTTTTGAAAAGAAAAATCATTAAATACCACATTGGAATCCAACACTTGGACTACTTCAGCCTTGGAATCTCAATATTTGTCTCAAATTATATGTTAAGTCTCTGTCAGAAAAAACCTTCCATTTCAGAACTGAAGCTCTGTACCTTCTTGGTTTTGCACAGCCTAAATATGTTTGTCAAAACACCTTCCGGACAAGCCTCCAGTACATCAGAGTTCAAAATCCCCGTAACAATCAGAATTTCACAAAGCAGTTTCATCATGTCCTTATAAAACTTTTCTGCAGTGCTGAGCGAGCCTCTGTCCTCATCACAGATTACTATCACACAGCAGCAGCAGCAGCAGCACACACATTGTTATGCTCCTCACGTCCCACCCTCCATCCACCCAGAGACTGCAATCAGGTATCTGATAATAATGCAAGTCACATCAGCTGGACTGCTGCCGCAGTGAACTGATCCATGCTGCTGCCTTGATGCAAATACAAGGACACCAGGGCCACAAGACATAGGATCCTGTCTTTGTATTACAAATACTGTTTTCCAGATGGAGCATTCCAGGCCTCTTGCTTCTCTTGCAGGTATGCAGTCTACCTACATTCCCTCTTAGCCTCTAGCTGAGCAATGGCATTGTGTGACACATTAAATAAATAAATGAAAGAGTGCTGCAAAGCAGGAGTTGTGGGAACAAATGCTATTTAATCACTACATTGCTGCTGTGCTTCCAGTACTGTGGCACTCCTTCTTACTGCAAGTGATGTGTTTTCTCATCATCTTTGCCACCATGTGAAAACTTGCCTAATAGCCTTGAAGCACTGAATTTAAAGAAAAGGTTTGTCAAATGTGCTTAAACTGATTACTGCTCAAAAAATAACTCCTACTGCATTCAGCAGATATTTCTGGGTTTTTTCGTGTTTCATATACATAAAAATCTTGATAAATTACCTACAAGTGTACGTAACTTGCAAGTAACAGATTAAACAGTTAATCCATGAAGATATTAAGTCTACATATTAGTTTTATTGTCCTAGAATCCCAACAGAAGTGTTAGTGCCACAGAACAATCCTCACATGATGTACTTCTTGAATACGCTCAGTAGGACAATATATTGAAGCAGCAGCAAACTGAAGTATTGTCAAGCAAGTATTGGAGGAGAGCTACAAGTACAGCAGAAAGCATTGTTTTAAATTCCCTCATCCCATCTTATTTTATTTTACCCAGATTTCTCTCTCACAATTTGGGATTAAATGTATGCATTGGTAGTTTAGAAACAAGTAACTTTTTTTTCACCTGAGAGATGATTCCTTTGTGGCTTTTGTCTTTATTGTTTTTAACCAGGAGAAATGAACATAGAGTTGAATTTGAAAAACAAAGTGGGGAGAAATAAAAGGAAATTAGTAAAAGTGAAATAATTAGCATTTTCATTGTGAGCCTAATCTACACTAGACACTTTTCCTTCTCAGCTAGTGAGATGCAGCCTCTCCACAGATAACCACTTCAGTTGGGAGGTACGAAGAGAACACACACTCCCAAAGCAGCCACAGCAGTGCTACTGCTATTTAACACATTTGACTCACCAGTCTTCTAACAGGAACCACACAGCACAGCAGCTGCATGAGAAACAAGTATGGTGGTGTTTTCCTGACTCCAAAGTCATCTTCAGTATGAACACAGAAAATATTACCTGCCATGACCACCCTTCTAGAGAAAATACATTTGACATCTATTTACTCTGATAACTCTATACAAGCCTGCTGGAACAACTGTTCCTCCCCAAAGAGAAAAGCTTTCTTTTCACTGAGAGCAAGGGGTTTTTTAAACTTATGTCAGACTCTACCAATTACAGATGATCTTCCACCACTCCAGTAAACTAAGAAAGGTACTTCACCAGTTTCCATTTCTGATTTCCAAGATGGGAGACCAAACAGACTGCAGGGCAGCAATATCAACAGGCATACAAAACAGGCAATGACAGCAGATTTCTGACAGTTTCAAGCCATAAAGTCAGAGTTCTATCCATGCAAAATAAGTAAAACAAAGAAATTAGACTCTCATCTTCAGACTTAAGCTTTCCTTTATACAGGGTAAGATTAATATTCTACTGGAAACCTACATGTTTGAGGACTTTGACATAATGACATACTCCATTCACTAAAAGTATGTAGAGAGAGAAGCCCACCACTGGAGCAGGCTTGCTGGCAGGACTTGGAGCAGTCTGTGAAGAGCTGCAGCCTGCGGGAAGGACCCATGCTCCAAGAGGCTCCTGAAGGACTTCACCCATTAGGAGGGACTGGAGCAGGCAAGTGCATGACAAGTCTTCCCCAAGGAGGTCTGCTTGTTTTGTTTAATTCACACAGACTTAGATGTATCTTAGAAGCAGACTAGTAAAGAAAGCTGCCGGGTCAGGAAAAAAAAAAAAAAAAAAGGGGGGGGGGGGGGGGGGGGGGGGGGGTGGATGGATTATATACTAATTTGGTCAGAAGTTGTCCTGATTCAGATGTGTTGAAACATGCCTTTATCTCAGAACCTGTGACACAGAGAGTAACCTCAGCTCCCTAGCTGCAGCCTCCTGGAACCAGCTCCCATCTTAGCTATAACCAATAAGAGTACTTCTCCATCCAGAGGCAAATTAAAGATTGACCCACACTTCCTTATGTCAAAGAATCTATCAAAATAGTACTGCAATACCACAGCCTTTGGGTTGAGGTCCTTCAAGTATGAGTAAACTGCCTACTCTCTGTTCCACCCCATGATTGTTATGCTAAAATGTTTCATTTTTGTACTCTCAAGATTCTGAGTGTTTGTGTTTACAACAAATGATTGGCTGGAGTAATCTCAAAATAGAAAAAGTCATTGATCCGAGTTCTTTCCACCAGAGCTGACATTGACTGCAACAGTAACTTCTGCCTTAGCCCTCCATCTGGGTCTCCAGTCAAGAGCAGAGCCCCTTCACTGCAAGGATGGCTCCTGCAGCCTGCAAGAACATATGGAGGAGGCCCTGCTCTTGGGAACCCCAGGGAATGCCATTGTGTGCAGGAGCAACAATTCCAAGCAATAAAGTCTGCTCACTGATTTACAAAGCCATTTTGTATACTTGGTTTGAACATCATTATCTGCCAGCAAATAATAATCTCAGAGTTGATGGCATGACTTTGCTGTGACCAGGAGACTTAAAGATGTAGGGCACATAGGAAAGATTAAATGCCACCTTTTGAAATTCACAGGTTATTCCCTCTGATCAAAGGATGTTTTGGAATATTTACTAGCTACCACATTAACATTTTGCTCTAAAGAGAGAAGTTTTATGCCCCCCCCACCCCCCCGCTGTCTCTGGCAGTTAACAAATATCACCAGGTATTTTGATTAAAATATTTCTTCAGTAACAGAAATTAAAGTCACATAGATATACATAGAATGGCCTTGTATGTGAAGAGGCAATAATAAGTGGATGGAAATTACAGATTAAATACAGTGGGGAAAATATGATAGAAATGTACCATTAAGATCCTTTTGGGATTGGAGGAGAGTGTGTGTGTGACTATGATGCTCTTAGTAGCCAACAGCAGTGAGATGGCAGGCATCAGCTCAGGGCAGGCAGATCCATTTTTCCTGTTAACACATTCAGATCCAGATTACCACTGCACTTGTTTTTGAATTGCAAGACTTAAAGTACTGGGAACTTTAGCTGCCATGCATTCTCTGTTGCTGAACAGAAATAAGCTGTTTCTTAGTTATGCCAGGCTAGTTCTGCCACTAGATGCAGACACTGTTGTCCAAGGAGCACTAGCAGTTCAACTCATTAATTTTAAAAAAGAGTCAGTAAGGACTGAAGATGAAGACTACCCTTTTGCAGTACACTGCATCTTCAGTGGATAGATGAGTTGCAGGAAAAGAAGTATCAGTCTTAAACTTCATGAAGATCATTATACTTAACTGTCAGCAATTCAGATATACTATGGCCAAAAGCACAGGGAGAAAAAACTCAGTGTTCATCAAAATCAACTCCTGAAAGTGCTTGTGTTCTTGAAAATTTTTTTGCTGGTTTGATATAATTTTTCCTATACAGTAAAAGAGAATTTTCTATACTATATGTCAAATAAAACCACATAAAAGTCGTTTTACAAACACTTCAGACCAAAAGAAATCAACTCACTAAGAGCTGTAACTTTAAATATTTAGTGTCATTTAAAGTATTCTTAAACTGCAGCAACATAATCGGCAACAACTGCATACTGAAACAGCAATTAATCTATAGAAAATTAATCACTAGAATATTTTTAGACTGCATAGTACCTTTTCATTCAAAAAATGATGAATAGACAATGCAACTGTGAGTTGTTTCACCAGTTCAGGTAACATCTTCAAAAGGAAAAAGTACCATATATTCTTTCATTTACACAGAACCAAATCTTCCTTTTAATCCTACACAATAGAAATCTCCTAATACACTAAGTTAATAATTCGTTTCCCAATCAAATTCTCTCCTGGAAAATCTGTGATCTCAATTTTTCTCACAAATCACCATCTGTACATTGCCTATGCAATTTCTGTTTGGAGCTTTTCTGTACACAAATAGGAATGTGCAGAACATAAATCAGAGTCTCATTGTTCCAAGTGTGTACTGCTAGTACAAACCTTTTGAAGGTCCCAGAAACGATGTTCTTCATACTCCAATGGTAAAAGCTGCATCATGTGGTTTTCCACCCTATCAAAGG
Source organism: Parus major (assembly GCF_001522545.3). Taxonomy (NCBI): domain Eukaryota; kingdom Metazoa; phylum Chordata; class Aves; order Passeriformes; family Paridae; genus Parus; species Parus major. The sequence goes on from NC_031775.1 coordinate 19,663,721, forward strand.
TTAGGGCATGGTAAAGTGGTTTGTATCTGCAAGGAAGCATCAGGGCCTGGCTAAGGCAGCAAACCTGGGACTGAGGCACTGCTTCCTTCCAAGTGAACCTTTGTAAAATTATATACCTCCCTTCAGTATTTGCCAGCCTGCAAAAAAAAAAAAGAAAAAAAGCCCTGAGGGTCATGCTCAACCTGTAGTTTAGATACACCACCTTTACACAGTCCTGAAATTCTTTAGTTGCACAAAATCAAGGTCCTAGGTGAATAAATTAGAAATAACTGAGATGCAGGGAAGTCTAAGGCCACTGATAGTGTCATTGCACCCAAGGTTTCTTGTAAAAGGTCCCTCATAAAATTTTTAATGACCCTGCAGTCACAGGTCATTCTTTCCTGCAAGATTCTGAATGCTTAATAGTCTACATATTTTTTTGGGGTGAGGGATAAAGGCAATATCATATCACCGTGGTTTTGCCTCAGAACTTCTGCAGAACTTGAGAGTTTGGACATTTCACTTGAGTTGCTGCTAATGTGTTATTAAAAAGAAACGGAGCAAAAAAACTCTGATACCAATGCAATAAATAACTGCTTCATGAAGTGTGACATCTCAATTAGTGCTGGTCCTGTTCACTGTCCAGTAAGTACTTAGCTGGGACTCATGACACTAAATACAACATTCATTCACATGGACAACTGCAGGATGAAACTTCACATGACAGTTGCCACGAGACAGAATCCCATCAAGCCTTTGCAAAAAACTGTCACAGAAATGCTCAGAAGTTAATTAATAGCACTACATTCTGTAAAACACTGTTAATGTCCATATTTGCCTTGTTTTTCTGATGAAAACTACCTTTACATCTGCAGTGGTTGAAACCTGATTCATGAACCGTATCTGTGCTAACAAGGTCGGGCAAACAAGGACACATTTTCAATCCACATGTATGAAGAACTTGAGCAAGCTGCCTTCATGCTCATCCTTTCCCAGATCATTGGAATGATCTAGGGCATCCCAAGATAGGATTATACATTAACAAGTATAAAAGAAGTATGATCAAACTTACTTGCACAGCCAAAGATATGCCTGGTTGATGTTCCTGTTTACAGCAAGTGGAAACCCAGAGCTGCTCCAGCTGCTGTCAGCAGGGTGCAGGTGAGGCCAGGCAGGCTCTGCCACAGTACAAAGCAGCGTCAGGCCGCCCCAGCCCACCCAGCTCATGGGGACATCACACTTTGGCCCCATTCCATCTCTCCAGAGCAGCTCAGCCTACTTTTGTCAGCTCAACCCCTCGTACACAGCAGACCCTTGCACGGCCCTGAGCCCATCAGCCTCCCCAGCCCCCATCTGCTCCAGGCCTTCCACCACCCAAGCACTGGATGGAGGAGGGAGCCTCACCCACCCTCCACTGCTCCTGTGGGAATGGAGCTCACCTGTCCTCCATTGTTCATCTCTGCTCCTCCATGGCTCATCTCTGCTCCTTTTCCTCCTGGCATGGCCTGCCCAGGCTGGCACAGGCTCCGCCGGGCACTGGCCTGCAGGCACCGCTGCCCTCAGGCCAGAGCGGGACACTGGAGCTGCCCGGTCCAGCCCAGGGACCACAAATGGTCAGAGTGAGCCACAGACAGCGCCCAACAGACTGGATCCAGCTGGTTCTGTTGTGCTGGGGGTTTTCTTTGTTTGCTTTGGGGCTTATTTCACATCATTTACTTGTTTGGTTGGGATGTTTCTAGGTTTTTTTTTTAAAACCATAGTCCTGTACTGACTTGAGACATCAAATAGCTGAAATTGCACTCCTCTGGATTTGTATCTTCCACTTCTCACAGCACTTAGATAAGTTTTAGTGTTTCTAGTCAAGGACAAGGCTTTCAAAATTTTTGCTTGTTTGTTTGGCTAGGGGGTTGTTGCAGGTTTTTTATTTCATTCTTATAGCTTTTTGTTTCGCCTTTTTTGTACCCTTGATGCAGAAAATACTCAGTGAGTTACAAAATGGCACTGATAAACAATATGGATAAATTTAATTTATCATTTGCCTAAGAGAACACTATATGAAAATTATCACACCTACTTCCATTATATTTACAGTGAAGGAAACAGATCCTTTGTTGTCACCTTTCAATAATAAAGGTTATAGTAAAGCAGACAATATGTGTTTAAAACTGGAGTAATTCAGAAGTTCAGAGACAATACAATGTCTTTGAGTAATTTATAATTTTCAATCAGAAATTTACTAACAAAATGAAATTCAAATTAAATGCAATATAAAGCCTACATGTAACTAAGTCCAGAGCTGAAAAGTGATCTCTAGACTGATATTTTTAAATTCAAATGCCCATAATTAATGTTATTTCAATCAGGCATGAGGTGCCATTAAAGCTGGCATCACAAAAAGTATCAGATGATGGTTTGATACTTTATTTTCTTTTTAAGTAACAGCTTTTTCACTTCCAATGAAGAATTGCACTGTTGATCTTCAAAACAGGGACTGTTCCTGAAGCAGGAACAGAAAAGCTCCTGAAAGCAGCACTAGCAAGGAAGGAATCACATGTAAGCAGGAGCAGTTTGTTCATTGTGTGCTTCAATAAAGACAGAGTGAATAAAAACCTCTAAGGCCAGCAAGATGAAACACATTACAAAAAAACCCCTCTGCGCAAAGCTGAGAACTTCAGGAAGAACTCTCTAGCAATAAGCAGATGTTATCTAGGAGTTGCTTGGGAAAGCATTGTAAGAGGCTCCCAGCATTCCAGCAAGACAGCACAGTTTCCCAGCATGAGAAGATCTTTTTCCAGGCCAATTTTCTTCCTAAAGGAATACTTGGGCTGCCAGGTTCCCAGCTGTCTGCATTGCTGTGGATTTCAGATTTTTTTTTTATGTTACAAGAGGGATAGAAAAACACAGAGGAAATTTAACTCATTCACCAGAACACAGAGAAAAGGCTGAGTGGCTGACAGGCTCCTGGCTTATTTTGTAAACATCCCTTGAGAATATTCTGCTCACAGATGTGTTTCAAAAGAACAGCAGTGGGTGGTAAACAAACACCATACACCTTTCACCAAGTAGCTTCAGTCATCTCTTCCTGATCTTAAGCTATCAGATATGCAACAATCCACTGTTACAACATTGTTTTTGAAATGCATTTTCAAAATACAGAGTATGCACACACACACAAGATACATTAGCTTTTGATGAAATAGGATTGTCTCTGCAGAAATACAGAAATTCTGTTTTTCTTCAGAAACAAAATGCTACATGAAAAGCTACAAAAATTATTTTATTCTCTAGATCAAATTCTAATGAATTTTAATTTTTCAGTGACAGAGAAAAATGTTCTGTTCTTTTTTCCACCAGCTGATCAGACATATTAAAACCAAAGAATGCCATTACAGAGTAATATAATTTCCTGCTTGAGATAGCACTTAAAACGTTAACCAATTGCCTGTGTGTTTAAGCCAGAAACTTGTTTGATCAAATTATACTTTCTAGTCCCTACCTGAGGGAATTAAGGCAAACAGACTCTACAGTTCCCTTGACACTTTGATTCAACAGTTAATCAACTTCACCTAGCAAAAATTCCCCATTTAATTTGAATTTTTCTGGGTTCAGCTTTCAGATATCTATGCTTATTTAGATGAAATGAGAATTTTCTAGAAAAATTTCCTTTAAGTGAAGGTACCACACACAGCCACCAAGGTACTGTTTAATCCTTCTGGCCACTCAAACAAATCCTTAAGTCAATCACTGAAGAATAGATTTCAAATAAATCGTGGTTCTTTTTTTTCTCCTTCCTCCCCTCGGTATATTGCAAATTTGGTTGAGTGCAAAGCATTCCAGTACTGGCAAACTGCGTCAAAGGCACAGAGTCATCCCTAATTGATGTTCTCCCCCATTCAAGGTTCAGATTGGACATCTTTCACTGCAGTGCACTTGGAGCTCATACCAAGTCACTAATCCATTACCATGACCACAGAATCACTGCTGTCCAGGATACAGCTCCCAATTCACTAACCATGGGTTAGCTAACTTCAATATCTGACTTTGCTAGCAGCATTAACAAAACAGTTATTTGAACAGACATGGGTCACCACATGATGTCAAATAGTCGAGAACGCTTTCCTTTCTTCTTGACTGTTCATTATGCTGATTGTCCCTTATGCAGATAGATAATTAAGCACGTACTTGAGTATTACTCTAAAATACAAAATGTCCTTGAGTGGGGAAACACATGAACTTGCATTTAAGAAGCTATATTTCATTTTAGTACCAGAAACAAGGTTATTCTCCACAGGTCTGATGCTCTGTGCTTCTGTGCCTCAATTGCTTCCTATACCTGAGCTCACTCACTCAAAACTAGCAGGTTACCTCTGCTCTCCCCAGAAGCCAGCAGCAAGTGAACACAGCAAGATTTAAAGTTCTTTCCCACATAAGACGCACTACTCTGATCCTAGCTGTAGGGAGTCCAGCTGAGGATTATAGCTGAGTAATATAACCCTTCTCTCCAGTCCTCAGCCATTTTCCATCTGCCTCTGAAGAAATCCTGTTCCCTTTTCCACCTGCTTCTGCATCTTAAAAGTTCTTACAGCCATTTTGTGTGCTGCCTTGACTCCCTTATACATGTTGCCATACCCTTCCCTCCAAGCTCTGTAATATTAGGAAAAACATGAGACTGCCTACTAAATGCTCCATATTATCAAAAAAATTCATCTGAAAAACAAACCACCCATATAATCGAAGAGCAACTCTGCAAGCCAGGGATCCTGTTGAACAGATGGCTGAATGCCACCCTGGATAACTCAAATTAATCTCCTCACTTGTTTACTAAACAGAGATACAACCTCAAAGTTGGATATATGGAGCCAATTGAAAAGGCAGGAATAGAAAAAAAACTGAGGGAAATTTGAGGACTTATGGTGTCAATCCATCAAATTAATTGTAGAGACCTGTATACTTACAGATAAAGCACTGCCATTAGCAGTGCAAAAGGCATGTAACAGCCTATCACTATTTACAAAGAAAACAAAAGGAAAGAACACTGCTTCCCTACTTGCAAGTGCTCAAGTATCAAAATATTACCATAACTTGATTAACTTTTGGTAAAGCCTAAGGATTACTGCAAGACAATATTATCTCAGTACTATGGTCACAAGCACCTTGAGCTGCTTCCCTAAACCTCCTTCCACCAATTTTAACTATAATTTGAGCTTACTGTGCAAAACAGCAATGCACCAACATCATCTAAAGCAACAGTCTGTCCTTTCATAATACAGTTAAATGAACATGTTCCTTGAAAAACCCCTCTGTGAAGTGCAATAGAGTACAAAAAAGATCCCATTATCTGCTGTGTTTAAGTCCATGGCCAATGCAGGATAAGAATTAAAGCCATGACCTTCAACACAAACACTGCTTTCCTCCCTGATGCCAAAGGATGTCAGTAAGTTACGTTGAAGAGAAAAACAAGTGTATTTCCAATAGGTGTTCAGGACTTGGAAGAAGCACCTGATATGTCTTAAAAGTTCCTGCATGACATTTTCAACTGTGGGATCTACTATGCTTTTTCCCAAGTTGGAACCCAGTAAGTTTAAACTGTCAACTGTGCTTCAAAAGAACTGTTAGATTATTTTGCATTCAGACACCTGGTTCTCATACTAATTAGCCCAAATTTAGTGTAGAAGCTGAAGATCACAGAAAGAGTTGGGTAGGTGGAAATTTCAGCTCATATTCAATACCAAGAAAAACTCCTGGGGAAATAGTTTTTCACACTCAAAAGAACTTCTCCTTACAAAAATTCACAATCTGAATAACATGCATTAAGAAGAACTGCTGTGTGAGGTGTTGATTTGAACAGGCATTCTCACTTCTTCCCTTCTCATCTATAAACTAGACTAGCTCCAAGGATCTATAAAGTCTACAACAGTTGAGAACAGAGTAGCTTTAATCTCCTATAAATCTCTTTCCTGCTTCCATGCACACCTTACTGCATTCCTATGGCCAAACTGTGACAAGGACAGCAGTAGAATTATTGTGCCAAATAATAAATCTCTTTATAAGGGAAATGAAGTGAAATGTACAGTACAAGGGACTGAATTATTCAGTAATGCACTTGGCACTAGAGATGTGGAACTGCCACTTTTCATTAACATCATCAACCTTATACATCTACACAGTTTCTATATTCAGGCCATGCAGCACAGAGGTACCAGTCACTTGAACCAGATGGGTCACATACGTCATCTTTATTTCCTCCACATTGCTAACTCCCATCCTTTTGGTTCATCTCAGTAATCTGAACCACCCAGCAAACTCTGGCCCAGAAGCAGATAGCTGCATTAAATCCTAGCCTAGATAACTGCCCATTCCAGAACATCTTAAAAATCCAACAAGACTTCAGACTAACCCAAGGACCTTATGTATCTCAACAGTAATCACAAAGCTCTATAAGACTTCACATCTCTAGACCTGGGTCGGAGGAACCATAGCCCAATTTGAAGAATATTTTTTTCCTGGAAGACACCTTTGCTAGTTTCAGCTGGCATACAGTTAATTTTCTTCAGTGTCTGGTGTGGGACTGTGTTTTGGCTTTGTGCAGAGCACAGGGTTAGCAATATGAGATGTTTTTGTTGTTGCTGAGCAGGGCTTTTCTGCTTTTCACATTGCCACACTGGTGAGGAAGATGAGGGTGCATGGGAAGTTGGGAGGAGACACAGCTGGGACAGGTGATCCAAAGTGACCAAAGAGATATTCCAGACCATGGGACATCATGCTCTGTATATAAAGGGAGTGGAAGTATGAAGGGGGAATGTGGAATGATGGTGTTTGTCTTCACAACTTTAGTGGGATGGGGCTCTGCTCTCCTGGAGGTGGGCTGAGCACCTGTTGGCCCATAGGAAGTGGAGAATTGATTATTCTGTTTGTGGTTTTGCTTTCCCTGTTAAACTTTCCTTATATCAGCCCATGAGGTCTCTGGATTTCACCCTTCCAATTCTCTCCCCTGTCCCACTGGTGGGAGAGTGACAGGTTTCTCTGCAGTCAGAGGGGATATATGCTCTCACACAGTAGATAATTACACCACAAGTGTTTTGCACACAAAGGTGTTTCAAGTCCTATTCTTGGGTTTACCTACTGCTGTTTTTCTTCATCTTTTAGCAATGTCAATTTATTCTTTCCTATTTTCTTAACTCCCAAAATTCAATAACAGTCCATTAGTTTGTAAACAAACAGGACCACTTTCATATAGGCAGTTTAACATAATTGGTTAAAAGAGAAGGAAAGCTAAGTCCAGTAATTGACTTTGTCCCAGTATGGCAGACTGAGGCTAAGAACAATATTTATGGCTGAATTCAAAGAGAAACTGTCGTTCTTTATTACCATTGTTTATTTAAAAACATACTCTTTTACATATTAGATGATTCAGAGAACTTTTAAGACAATATGCCTGGTAATCTAAACAAATGCAAATACAGCAGACCGTACAGCTTTATCCATATCAGATATTTGTTTGTAAGTCAGCTCGATAGACCAGCACATCTTATGACTCTCTTATGACTTAAATTTTCATTCTGTCTCCAAGTAAAAGCTGCTACACCTACAAAATTCTTTTCAAGACTGCTGTCCTCCCTGTTCTGCTCTCCCCAATTGCCAAAGAACCTTCCCAGCTTTCCTGCATGAACTACTTGCTAATCTACCCATCCTTATTAGCGCATTGGAAATCATCTGGTGGCTTAGTGAGGAACCTAATAGCCTTTAACTATTTCTGCCAGACCCTTTTACCACCAGGTCATAAACACTATAAACTGAACTTCTCAAAATACACTGTGTCAAATACCATCTCCAAATAACAGATCAATGAATACTGCTCACTGGTGCTGGAACCCAGAGCAGTCTGTCACCAATACACAAACACCACCTATAAGGTTCTCAAAAGACAGAAATTATAGAGCTGGCAGATGAAAGCAGATGAACAATAAAGCATTTTCCTATCCCGGAACACTTTTTGCTGGTTTAAATTCTGTAAACAGATCAACTAGTTGGGTTGGGATTTTGTTATGTTTGGGGTTGTTTGTTTTCTATGTAGGATAAGAAAAAATTTAAATAGTAAACCAGTGATAGCTGTAAACTCTTGGAGGATTGATCTCCAACCACAGCATAAGTGGCCAAGTTACTCCAAACTACACTTACAGTCCTCTCATCTCAGGGTCACAAAATATTCTACAAGCATTTAAATACTAAGAAAGTCAACACTACTTTGATAAGGACAATGAAATGCTTGAAGAATTATCATCTGTGTGCAGATGGTTTTAGTATATCTTCCAATTGGAGAGGAATTTTTTTTAAAAAAAAATCAATAACTAAAACCCATGTATTTCCTTGAAACATTTACACGCACACACACACACACAAAAAGGAAATTTGCATTATTTGAAGGGAGGCATGAAGTCCAGGGGTCTGAATTCTAAACTGTATCCATGTTCTTGTCTGCTGTGGACTGTTTTGTCATCATATTTGGATTAAATAAGTACTGACACTGAAGGTTACTTGAACTTATCCGGGTTGTTAGTAATTTTTTTTTCATCTGCATAAGAGTTTGGAAAGTTTCTTAGTAGTCATCTGAAAATCAAAGCTAGTATTTTGCCAGAAAATACTTGTTGAAATATTAAACTTTACAACTGGTACAAAGCATCAGTCTAATTGTTAATCAGATTTTTCCATTTGACCATCACTGTGTATGAGCCAGAAGCAGGATTAAGAGCAGGATTACTGAGAAAACTCTGTATATCAGCATTGTTATAAAGAGTATGTAATTTCATCACTGCAAACAAGCCTTCAACTTTGCTATTTTGTGTTGTCTTCTAATTTGTCTGTTCACAGATTTTAAAAAGCTTGACTAACAAAACAAACATTTCACCAATTGGCTATGCTTCTGCAAATCTAAAATTAAAACCCCAAGATCTTTGTTGACAGATTTTCTTGGCCATCATCACAACAACCAAAGCAAAACCAGCTTCTTTCTCCTTCTGACATTAAAAGGTCTACAGAGTTCAAAATTACAGTAATAACTTTCATTTACCAAACACCTATACACAGAGTACACATCTCATAGTAGAGTACAACTTGATTACACAGTTCATCTAGCAAAATTAACTTTAGAATCAGCCAACCATGTTAAAGAATCTAAGCCAAATTACATGCATTTTCAGTCACGGTTGAATAGCCACTATATTAGCATAAAATTCACTCCTAAAATCAAGCAAGCCAACCACCACCTAGTTATCTATACATCTATCTCCTCTTCTGCCATGAAGAAAGCAAGTGGAGTGCCCAGTTGAGGCCACACCAGCCATTTGAGAGAAGAAAACATCCCAAAAGCCTGCAGTAGGCTATATATTGAACTTGCTCACACAACTCTGTATGATTGCAGACCGGGTGACTGCAAAAGCAAACAAATGGAGTCAGGACCCACAGAATCCAAACAGGCTACCAAGCCTTATTGCTGTTGTTTGGAAACAACAAATTGACTTTTTTAGTAGAGGGTTTTAACCAAGCCTGATAGAGCTCAAGGAGTGTCTGGACAACATGCCCAGGCACATGATGTGACTCTTGAGCATGGTTCTGTGCAGGGCCATGAGTTGAGCTCAGTCCTTCAAACTCAGCATATCCTGTGATTACCAGCCATTGCTCAGTGTTCTTTAAGTATGAAGTTAAGCAAGAAGAACCGCTGCCTTGGCACACAGCTCCTCAGTTTAAGATGTGGCCCACACATGACCACCACACCCACCTGTGCAGGGATATCAAACACGAACTGTCAGCACACAAGGTTACCAAATACACATAGCTAGTACTTGAGTCTCAGACAGAATCCTTCTGGAAACAAGCAATAGGCTGGGTCTAGATCTGGGGATGACTTCCCATCAGTGCTCCTGTAATTCATAAACTTGATCAACATAACACTGACTGCACACTCACATATACACTCTAACAATGATAGGTTTAAAAACCTAAGTCTGAATACCAAATAAGTCACTTAATTGGAAGCAATAATGTTTAAAAACTTAAGACAAAAAGGTGAAAGGTCACATTCTTTAGTCATACACAGTATTTGAAGCACCTTTTTGGGGAGTTTAATGTTAAATTTTACGTAACAGAACTTCTCTGTAAAGATAAAGCCAGCTAGTTTTACGAAAAAAATTATCCACATTTAAAGAGATAAAAGTAAGATATTTCAAAACTTAATTATCCTATTCTGTTCCACTTACCTTATGCTGAAACTGACATTTATTTTGCCTATACAATATTTAGTTTTCTGAAGACAAAAATGTGATCAGTAGTTTTCCAAAATGAACCATGTTTATTTGGGTTGGCAGCAGGGAGAGCTTTTTTTCTGAGTCACATCCATGCCCTGCCACCTGTGGCAAGAAGCTTGTTTTGCAACACAACAGTGCTAAATTGTGGATGAGTGCTGGAAAATTTAATTAAAACTCACTTCAAAACCAACACATCGTGTAAGCATCTCAGGAAATCTATAGGTCCATCATTAAATTCATTAGCAAGTTTATAAAATCCAAAAACAAAAAATCTGTTCAAATATGCATGAACACACACAGAGAAAGCAGCCACCCCCAGTAATTCAAATTCTCTTGGACCTCATGTATTGTGGCGAGGCCCCCGGAGTAAGGCAAACACGAACGACCATCTGTTATTTTTGTCTGCAAAGCAGAGACTTCCCCCCTGATGAATCTTTGATAGCAGCCAAGCAATGGCAGCGACTGCTGTGGCAGGAACTGACAGTCAGCAGCCCCAGCCTCCATTTCTATTTTCACTCAACCTGCATGTTAAATGGCTGCTTCAAACTCAGGAGTAGCTCTTTACATATTAAAACCAAATATGCCTTTTCTGTGCTTTCATTTAAATTACAGCAAATGAAGGGAAGTGTCAGGGAGCAAGCGAAGGGAAAAAAGAAAGGGGAAAGAATTGGAGAATGAAGAACCCCTCAGGGAGCATTCATGGTGCCAAAGAGATACTCATTTTCAAGCACCATCTGTCAAGAGCTACTTGGAAGCTTTTTCTCTCTTTATCTTAATACCCTCCCCTAGGTTTTACCATCTCACTTGCTATATACCAAGTGGCAAAAACCTCTACATCTCACAGAAAAATAGACTGGCCTTCCACTATGTGAGGCACAGAAATCCTTCTCCAGGACATGAACTATGGTGAAACTCAAGATTAAGATCCACTTTGGTGCATCTTGGATGCAGGGCACAGTCCACAACTGACTTGTAGGGTTTTAGCACTTTAAAGCACCGGCTTCAAGACAGCAAACAAGTCTGAGGTTTGCCCCGAGAGGATGAATAGACTAGTCTGGCAGCTCAGCTGCAGCCCCCATCCCACACAGCTTCTGGGCAGCAGCACTGAACCAACCTCTGTGGGCATTTGCAAAACAGATAAAATCAACTTGTGCCCCATTGTAACATATTGTCCCTTTTCCCCCTTTTATTTAAATCCATACATCATATGAGTTATCACTCGCAGCAATTTAGCAGCAGAGACAAGAGAATGATTCTTAACTCATAGGTAAACAAATACCTTCACAGCTACACAATAAACATTCATGTAGAAAATTTACGGAGGAATGCAAGTACATAGATTAATGACTTATTAGAATTGGTATGCATATCTAAATAATCTTGAAAAACTCAATGGAGAATAGAATAATCATGAGAGATAGCTAGCTGGTGGCCCTCGGGATCAATGCATTTATCAGCAGTGATGGGAACAGCAAGTCCAGCATGGTTTTAAACCAGGAAATCCAGTATTGCCAGAAGGGCTATCTGTGATAACAGTGCATTTTGCCAAAAATTCTGGGCCCCTTTCACTTGATTTCTTCAGTCTTTGATCAGCTCCAGGACCTTTTGAAGTGTTTCTCCAGACAGTAACAGGGACAGACAGAATCATCTGTGGATAACAAGCAGATCAGCAACTAGTTTTCTGTGGATGTAGTATATATACCCGTTCTGGAGCTGAATTCATGTTCTCCGTATATGTCAGGCAAGGTCTTAACCACTGGAATAGTGTCTTTTCAGCTTTTCTTTGATTAACATTATAGAATCATTTCACACAATTGGGGTTGGAAAAATTAACCTTCCAATAATTTGACTCAAACACAGAGCAGAGCTTGAATGTTCAACCCAGACCAGTGGGCTAAACAGGTATGGATATGGAGAGGGAGACAAGAGGGCCATTCTCAGTTACATTCTCATTCCATTTCTATTCAGAATATGCATCAGAAATAGCATATTTCACTAAAAAGGTTCTTATTTGTTAAGTGAGCCACAGGTGCATAAAAAGATTTCCCTGTCAGGTTTGATTGGAAGATCCCACATTTCAAAACCTTCAATCCAGATCAAGATCAAAGATTCCCAAGACTGATTTTGACAACACTGTGGTTCAATTTGTCAGCTTACATTTCTGCTTTTAAGATGCACAATTTTTTTCACTTTTATTACACAATTTTAGAAACAAAAAGCTTATGTTTACCTAAAAAGTTCAGGCTTTCAGCTTTTTTAATTACAAAATAAAGCCAGAACTGTTAGTAGCAGTAAGCATCAAACCCGAGATTTCAGAGGCAAGAGTGGACTTCAACTACCAACTATTTTTTCATTTCCTATTTAACCAACTACTTTTCCCAGGCATTACAGACTTCTGGACCTTAGAATTACTAATATCTTTTTCATAAAGGATTTATTTCTCCTGCAGCTTTGTTGTATACATTGACAACACCAAGATGTGAGAACTATTTACTTTGCTCTGCTATTCACCTTCTAATTTTCTTGGCTTAGTGAATCAGGACAACCTGTGGGAATGAGCCAGAATGCCAGGTCAGCAAGATGCTGAAATACACAGAGTTTTAAGCATCAGAATTCTCTTGTTTTGCAGAATTCTCAGTCAGTGAGATCGTGAAGTCCATGGTGATGTGTACAGTCTGTGCTGGGGCCCACACAATTCCCAAAGCATTGTTAGATTCATGAATGACTTTCCTCCACAGCCAGTCCTGAGAAGTAGAGACTTATTTCCAAAGAAAATGTTTCTAAGCAATTCTGAAGGTAAAAATGGTTACCCCTTATACCTAGTGGGAAACAGAAGAAATCTTCAACTATTTTTAATGGCAGTGTAATGGACTAGTCAAGAGCTTGATGAATTGTGGGAAATAGTCAAAACAGGTAATACCAATTGGAAATCAGACAGCACTTGTTATTTCTATTTTTCTACCATCCTACACACACCACACCAAGTAATTCAATTACTTCGGATTTAGTAACTGAAAATAAATCAAATAATTTTTAAGCATTTTTTATTCTAAAACGCCACCCATCCTAAATACTCATTTATAATTCTTTTTTTTCTGCCTCAGCAGCTTTCTTATCCTTTTATTGATAATTTTTTTCTGCAGTTCCTATATTCTCCATTGGGCTGTGTTTGTTGTTGATGACTCACACTCCATTCTGTTTCCCAGTTTTAACATGTATTATTGAGGGAAGTCAAGTTATCATGACCCAACCTTCATCTTCACTTGCTTTAACTTGTAGTGAGTTATTTTCCTACAAGGCTTGTGACTGAAGATATAGGATTGTCAGTCTCTCAAATGCTTCCTGAAATAAAAACAACTGCTTAGTGCTATTTAAAAGAGTGGGGGGAACGGAACAAAACAGAACAGTGCAATTATAATTCAAGTCGAAAGAGATGAGCAAACACACACTGGCAATCTAGTTGTTCTGCCACCCAACCACTGTTTTCACTAAAGGTGTTGCATTTGAAAGTCTTCAGAGTTTCTCCTGATGCATTCTACTTAGAAAAGTACCATTAATCTAACATATTGCTTCCCCCAAAAGGTACAACCAAGGAATCCAATTACAGTTCATGTTTGAGAGGATGTCTGGAAAGGATATATGATACGGGAATTCAAAGAAAAATTTACATCTTTACACATGTCTTACCTCCAGTATTTCTCAATTCTGATACCAGGTTATAGAAAGTCCTGGCAAAATCCACTAATTATACAGACTGGGTTTAATTTAATTAAATATATAGTTACTACCACTAACAGCTCAAACAAGTTCATATAAATATTTATTCAGATGTGTGCCTATGTATATTTGAGTATGTAATACACTTTATATACAGAAACATTTTTCACACAGAACAGCAAGCTAGATTATAAAAACCCCATTCAATCACATACCATCCTCTAAAGCCCTTGGAGTCACTACATTTCAGAGGATGTTGGTGACTTTTTTCTTACATTCTTTCTTTTGCAGGTACATAACTAAGTTTCTCTTTCCTACTATAAGAGCATGGATAAAGCACACATTTCATCAATATCACAATGAGATATGGGACTCTCAGCTTTTGGGGTTTAATAAAGACTATACACAATCTGTCCCTGATTTTGAATCTGTACAAGAGAAAACAAGTCTGAAAGGGTTTGCAAAATATTCATTTAAGAACTGAGTTGCAGATCAGAATCAGACTGGTACTATCTCAAATCACTTTAACGGGGTTTTCATTCTTCTCCAGCATATTTATTTTTCCCCAAAGTACAGAGTCCTAATTTCTAGAAGACATTGCTTTCATTGAGCCAGAATAAAATACATCTTACAAGTTCTATTTGCAGTAAGCATTCAAATTAGGTGGAACTCCCTGGACATTTCACCTCACAGTTGCGATCTGAAATTAGAAGCAAGATATGCTGTGTGTCTGAATCCACTTTCCTGGCTGTTGCACCTTTTACCAAGGTATCTTTCTCTTCTTTCACCTTAACAAGTATGCTATTTTTTTGTAGCTTGAGCATCCTACACCTAGTAGGGAAAACCAGATACTATCCATCAGTGTAAAAAATATGTTACCAGAAGTTTAAGTTGGTAGCAAATTTCTCAGGTACTAAAAACAATAGCAATAAATAGAGTGTTCATAAATAATCTTAATACAATTACCTAACCTGGTAAGTGGCCAAACCCTTGCAAGATTTTCCATAATCCTTTATAAAATCTTCATACTGGTAGGTTTGCTTTATATCATTCATTCAACAAGTGACAGAACAAGAAGAAATTACCTCAAGTTTCATCAGGGGAGGTTTAGATTGGATACTGGGGAATATTTCTTCACCAGAAGAGTTATCAAACATGGGAGCAGGCCCTCCAGGGAAGTGGTAGAATCACCACCCCTGGAGGGGAAAACATGCAGCCGTGGCACTTAGGGACATGGGTTCATGCTGAGTTAACAGCTGATCTTAAAGGTCTCCTCCAATCTAAATTATTCTGTAATTTACAAGACATTATTTACCACAGCAAATCATTCAGAGGTATTATGGACACATTTTTATACATGTATCACGTTTCACAAGTGTTTTCAGGTCAAAAATATCTCAAGAAGTACATATTGCTTATTCTCACAATGTATCACAAGGACCAGGCAGCATTGTGAGCTTCTGCAAATGCAGGCATTTGTATTGCAAACTCCACAAATGAGAAATGTGTCAAAAACAGGAACACACTGTGCTGTGCTTTACCTCCACTCCTATTCCCTTATTTTTCCAAAGGTACACATTTTGCAGCATAAAAAGAAAACTGTTGATAGTTGGCATTAGAACAACACTTGTCTCGTAACTGAGGCTTCATACATCTCCACCAGTTTGAAATTCAATTGCCAATAAAAACACCATGACTTTGCCACATACAATACCATCATGTTTTCCTCAAGTGACACTTGAGCCCACTAGCAAGTTTCTGTTCTCCCAAAGAAAAAGATTCAATTCTTACACAGGACTATAAGTCCAAGTACAGAAGCTCAGTTTTGACCGAGAGCATAGCTCTCATCCCTGAAGTTCTCTCATAGAGCTACTGCCAGTGACAGTAGGAAAATCCTCACTACTTGAGTACTTGGTTGAAGCACTTAGATGCTTTAGTCATCTCTTACTAAAATGCAGCATGATACAACTGACACATAGGCAATGTTTTTTACAAAAGAACCAAAAGTGAACCTGGAGTAAAACATGCCAGCCCTGCTGCAGTATTTCTCCTTGTAGTCCACAAGTTCAGATGACATCAATGGTCATGGCATCTACTGAGTTACCAAACAGCAATCATGGCAAACCAAGGTGGAAGAATTGGGATGCTTGTTCTTATCTATCTATGGCTACTTTTAACTGGATATACACATTTGTGAAAGGTACAAAACCTTGTTTCAAGTGATAATGGAGACAATAGCAAATTGTGGCACTTACTACCACAGGCTGTATTAACTTCCCTCGTTCAACACAGTCATCCCTGAAGAGCATGAAACATTTCCTCAAACTCATGGGGAGATGCTGCAAGCCTCCATAAAAAAAAAAAAATATAGATTTTTACTACTATGAGATTTTATTCACATTCATTTCATAGATAAACTGATGCATTACTAAGTGCTTATAGGACTAGGTTACATATCAGTGTGTCCAATTTTACATATATTTACATTTATTACCTAAATGTGTGTGTATGTAGTCTGTCATTCAGACATACAAATTAAATGCTAATGATCAGTATGTATACATAAAACACTTTTTCTACTTGCTGCTCAAAAGTGGTCACCTCACAGCTGACTGCAGTATTTATTTTAAGGAAGACAGAGAATTCTATGACTTTAGCTACTTGGGTCAGGGAACAGAAGAAGCAACAACACAGTTGCTGTAGAAATATTAGGCTGAGTACAAGTAGCTGAGTAATCATGGATAGCTTTTCTATGAATTTACATACATTTTGGCTTGTTCTGTTCAGAGGTCTGTTAAAAACAAGAATTTGCTGAATAGTTTAGGCCTTCATCAATAGGTTTGACCATCATAGCTTTCCTGGAGTGCATCAGCTACGACTGCCTGAATAGTATTTACTTTGGGCTTCCAAGTACATTGCATGAAAAGGACAATGCTTTCCTTGACTATGTCATTGCAAATGCATTAAGTTTCAGTTGATCACTGAAAGATGTGCATAAATAGGTCTGATAAAGGTGTAAAGCACAAAACCACTTCCAATTTCACATATTTTTTTATAAGATTAAAACAAGAACAAACACATATGAACAAACACAGAATTAGATAAGCAACAAGTAAATCTGCTTAACTAGACAAACTCTCATCACATCCCAAGTGATGGCACTACCTCACAGCCTGAAAGTCTGGCTTTTGAAAAGGCAGATTCACTCATCCCCTGGGTTTGTAATTTGCCTTCAGCCATAACAGCAGCCTTCCCCCAAAGGCCCATGTGTAAGGATCTAACCTGGCACGTGGGTGAGCCTCAGATCCGAAGGTGAGCAGAGCATGTTCGTGGGGAGTTGCATAGGCTGGTAACTGACAGGCAGAGCACACCAAGCTAACAGCCCTTCTGAGGCTTTGACACACAAAACCTGGCTTCTGGTTCTTCAACTGAAGCCAGTCCTGGCAATGGTAATTAGAAAAATTACAGGAGAGAGAAACAAAAATCCAAGACGAGCAAAGGCCTTGTACTTGAACGATACCAAAGGTAATGACAGATATGCCTTGAAAAACTGACATATTCACTCAGAAGACATATTGTTGGATTCAATTATTTCTCAAAGGGAAGGTCAGGCAGAAATTACAGGAAAGACTAAGGAAAGTTTGAAGGAGGGAGGAAGCTTCAGGATGTCAAATAGAAGGTAGCAGAATAGGAAGGCCAGCTGACAGTGGCACTAAAGACTTGGAGACAAAAGGGTTTAGTTAAGTCCAGAAAAACTGAAGAACAAAATACCCAAATGCCTGTCAGTATCTGAAATTCTTTTGCTCCCTTTTGATGTCTGGCAAAATGTGTATATAGGAAGCATGCATAAAATTTGAAGGTGGCATTGCTAACACGGCAGAAAGAAAGGGGAAAAAAATTAAAGAAATGAAAGTTTAATTTTTAAAACTGAAAGATGACATTGTTCTGCTCAAGACAGTATTTCCACATGTCTCCCTTACCAAAACCAAATATTTCAGCTATGTTTAATACACACTGCAATAGGATGTCCTGTTCAGGTTTCACACAGTAGTGAACCATGACCTTGATAGTAGGTTCTTCTCATTCACCATTGTGCCACAGCTGCCAATCTCATTAACTTCATGAAGCTAACAAGGCAATAAAAGTGTCTCTGACAAGCAAAGTACTTTCAGGGTGAGAAGAGTCTGGTACCCAGTCTAAGTTGTGTTCTCTAACAATACTGGACAATTAAAATGTTAATCACCAGACAAGATATTTCTAAATGGCCCCTAATGGGAGGAGCTTCAATTCTGAGCACTTTACATGGAACAACTTAGCTAAATGGCCTGTCCCAAATCTTATTTGGGATTAAAATCAGTTTCTCCTACTGATGTGGAAAAATAAAGGAACCTCATCTATCTATACTCACAGTCAATAATTTTTTTTCAAATTTTAGTATGTAGAAGAGAGCATAGTTAACGAAGCAGTTTAGCATAGTTATTTTTCCATCAAGAAAGCTGATTTTAACAGCACATCACAAAAAATTAATTGCAACAAGATAGGAGCACCTAATTTCACATTATACGCATACACAGCACTTCAGTTCAGCTGGTAAAAAAAAAATGGTAGACATTTTAAGTCATACAATTGACTTGAAAACTGTGTCCCTCACCATCTGCAAAGTACTGATCTGTCAACCCCAATCATCATCGAAGGGGCTTTTACCAATTGCTTCATTAAAACACTTGAATAAAGGGAGTTTTAGAGACTTCCTTACTAGCTTCAACAGTGCAGTCCATGCATCAACAGAAGCTTCTGTGCAACTTTGTACTGCAAGGATACCAGCAAACATCAACTGATATTTCTGACAAAAGATCGGAGCTACAAACATCTTGGACCTGCAAGCATGTGGATCACTCATACCTTGGAATCAAAACAACCCAGCACTAATTTGCTGTTTGATTTTGGTACATATAAAATAAAAGCCTTGTAATTCAAACCACAGTTTTTCTCTTCTTCAAAGTTAAATTTTTCCATCTTGGGTGACATCTAGCGCTCTTGAGTCTAAATGTGTTTTAACTTTCTTCTGCATAAATAAATAATAAAACTCCAAAGGATTCCCCAAAACCTAGCAAGGCATCCTGGTGATAGTAAATTAGTGCCTAGTCCTAAATGCTATCCTGTCCTATCTCTCCCTTCTTACTAACATAAAGGTTTTATTAGCAAAACCAGGAGTTGGACTGCACTAAATATTATCTCTATTAATATGAATCTGTGTCACTTAAGCAAAGACATCACTTCAAATAGATACAGTTATATAGACCTAAATCACATCTCCTCCTGATACCAGCTGGTTGGCCTCTGTCATCATCCCTCAGAGACAGGTTAAGACATTTTTGCCTGGGTAATGTTATCTTGTTCCTCACAATTTAACTGATTTCAGGCCTGAAGGAATGTATTTTTTTAAATTAATATGACATCATGATTTTTTTTCAGTGTTCTAAGAAGAGAAAAATAAGTATTTTCCTGGAGTATTTAACTTTCATTCTAAGTTTCCATGACTCAGCTAAGGTGATGCAAAAGTAAAACTCCTGAACATGAAAACATAGAACTGAATAAAAGACCTGAAATAAAATTCTGTGAAGCAGATATTGTTTTGACCAATATTCATCCAGAGTGGTACACACTTAAATGCATTATGGACAGATTCCACGTTTAACATATACTATCCTCCTCCTATGCATGTTAAGCATCACAGCTAAAGGTATTTCCATTCAAGTTCCTTCACAACCCTACCATCAAGAAAAAATATTTCTATCATATGACCACTTCTAAATACAAGATAGTCTGTAGACTTTAGTGATCTTAATGACTCAGAAATACATTTCAAGACCCAAAAGAATTACTAGAACACATCTTGCTAACGTCAATAATAAAGTATATTTTAGAAATCACAAATTGATCATTTGAAGTTGCCTTAAATGAATGACTTAAAGAAGTCATTTCTATTGTGACTTGCCTAAACAATAGACAGCCTTTGGCCAAAGCTAGAAAATATTGTGCAATAGCTTGTTTGCCTACTGTTGATCTTCAAGGTCTTTTACAGATCCATGTGGCTGCATTTCTGCTGTCTTGACATAAAGCAGTCTGAAGGAATAATTTCTCATTAAAATCTTACAGCGTCTCTGTGAAAGGATGCTGCTTTCCTTAGCAGCATTCTCACCTGCATATTCCAAACTCATGGATTAAGTGAAGCACTATCTTGAACAGGTACATCATTGCACAGGTCTAATATCAAATGATCTCATCTAAACACATTCACAAAAAATCCCTTTAAGCAATGCACACCAAAACCAAAAGTGGATACCACAGTTCTGTCCCAGAGGCTAGCACATGTGTAATTAATATTATTAAATAAGAAAGACAGGCTAAAGAATTCTGCGTGTATTCCCATTTACTGAAAGGAAGTTTTGAAGCTCCTAAAAAGTTCTCTTGCCTATTTTTTTGCCTTATAGAAAAACTTGCTGGATGTAAGAAGTGGCTTGATACAACAGAGTTCATGCAAATGCAATTCTAGTCCTGTTTCTCCTTGTGAAGTCAGTGGCAAAATTCCTGCTGACTTCAGCAAACAAAAGTGGACATCCCCTCTTCTGAGCTGATGTGCAGTGGTGCTGATCAGTCCTGTGTTTTCCTGAAAGAAGCATCAATAAATCTCTACATGATCTAGTGCATAGTTTATCTTGCACTTGACTTCAGAGTCCGAGTTCCATTTTCACATGCAGTTTTGATATCACAACCAGAAGTGCCTAGACATTGGTATAAACACTTCTGCATAAGTGGGAAAAATTAGAATTTCATTGTCAAGTGGGTTCATTCTTTGTTTACAAGTGCCTTCTTGTTAGGGGAACAGGTGCAACAGCAGCCAGGACACTATCAGTGGGTATCACTGAAGACTCTGGCAGCAAGAAATTAATGCAGATCAACAGAGATGAGCAAAAATTGAGAAAATAAGGTAGTTCTGCAACCACCACATGAGCTCCTACAGCTCTCAGTATTAATTGTCATTCAATTCCCCATAGTATTCTAAAACCTAGATGATCAGATAATAAGAGGTTGAGTGGTATGCATAACATCAGGCTGATTAAATTTGTTTACTGATAATTCTTTCGGGTTCCTATGAATATCATGTAATTTTCAAGGTTTATTTCAAACAAATTTTATGTAATGCATTATTGACAACATCTTCATGGACCATTTCTACAATGTCATTCAGGATAATTATTTCACAACAGATTTTCAGAGTCTCTGATTCCTGTTGGGATTCACTTTTGCATAAATTACAGAGCAGTATATTTAATCAGTGTCGCTATTAGAGCCCTATGGCTTATTTTTAGGAATAAGGAAGGAGAGAATAGAAAGATTTCAGGAGAGGCAAGGGAAAGGAAAGGCATATTTGTAAGCATGAATATTTTCCTTGGTGATATTTTCTGAAGTAGCAAAGTTAAAGGCTGTCCTGCAGCATCTCTGCCTTTTTAGAAATAAACACTGGCATTAATCTTATGACTCCATTAAATATTAATGTTACCAAATCATGTAATAGGGAGTTAAAAACAATTAACATTTACATCACAGTTTCCTTAAGGTTGTTCCAAAAAGTGAATTAGTCCCTCTATAATAATGCCAAAACAATAATGAATCCAAGAAGTACAACTGTGAGAATTTTCTATGTTTTTTAACATAAAGACTGGACAATCATTTGACACCTATGATGAACATGATGAATCCTTATTATTACAACACATTTATATTTATTTTCTTATGCAACAAGCTGTAAAAGTATCAGAATAGCATACCATATTATTGTTTTAAAAAAGTGAATTGAAAAGGCAGACAAATATAGTCCTGTAATTTGCCACTGTATCAAGAACGAAAATATATTAATCAATTTTTCTAGTAGATTGAAAGTTGTCCACTTACGTCTGCTCACAACATAAGGTTTAAAAAAGTTTAAAAACTGAACCTTTCTGGCTGGTACCAATCTGGGTTTCCCTGAATAAGGACAAATCAAAGTATTTACCATGATCTACATGTGAGCACACATTTATTTTTGTCTGGGCAAGGCAGTGTTTCAGGCCATCAGAATACACTGAGCAGTCGGGGGAAAGAGCGATGCCGCCGTTGCCTGGTGTGAACCAGTACTGTCATTCTCATGTTTTAAGCCTCTGTCACAGAGGCAAAGCGTGTTCCTGCCTCAGGGGAAGGGGCCCAAGTGCAGCATGAACCTAAAAATAAACAAGCAGCTTGAAGAGCAGATGGGGTAGTGATTCTCTCCACAGAGGATTTAGCTAAGAAATCATGACTAGCACTGGGACACGCAACAGGCAGCTCAGGAAAGGACACATCTCATTTCCCAAGCTCAAATTGCACCCAAGACTCACCTGAAATGCAATGCACAGGGAACTCCAGTTCTGGTGGGCAGAATTTCAACTTGCAGAGTTTAAAGAATCATCGAAAGCTGGATGCCAGAGGATCTCTGGGACCTTTGCTCAGCACAGAGTTAACTTGTAAGGACTCAGAGTGGTACAGTTCTCCTGTGTTGCATGTGTGACTGACTCCTTGAAGGTCTCATGGAGCAATCAATGAACAAGACAGTTTTATACATTACCCAAATATATTTCTGAGGGATGTGTCTAGAGCATGAGCCTGAGCTTTGTGAAGCTCTGCATCCTTCATGCCTTCCCTAACCACTATCCCACTGAAAACCACCAGCTTAAACTGTTCCTAAGACTTCACTGTGTTGTGGCCTCTCCAGAACCCACACACTCATTTTTCTTCCTCAAGACACGATTTCCCCTGAGCCAACTGGATTCCAGAGCTGGCATGGCTAAGACTTGCTGGAGCATGCAACCTACAGCATAGGTGTGCCAGCAGCCCACTGACCAATTAGACCTCCTAGCTGGTGGCAGTCAGGGTCATCAGGGTTTGGCCTTCCCAAGGAGCCTGGAAAAGCCTACACCCATGCCTTGCTTTCCATGGAAAACAGCTTTCAGTGTTTTGCCATCAGGCCTCTCCATCATCTTATTTAACAAGTCAAAAGTAAATTAGTTCTCTTTTACCCTTACATATGCCTGTACCAAAACAAATAAATCTATAAACTGTTTCAATTGCAAGACATTTGAGCCTCAGGCTACTAGCAGCCTGAGGCTCAAATGTAGTGAATTCTGCACTTGCCCAGGTGCCAGACCTTTATTGTACCACTTTCTGATACGAGTGATATAAGCTGACAGTAGCTAAATACATAAGTCCCTACAGAAGACAAAGTAGCCTTCCATTCTACAGTAGTCATATTTGTACTTATACTTTACATGCAGTACAGGAAATGAACTAAAAACCCAGAGTCTAACTCAAGTTAACAATGGTTTTGAAAGGCCTTATGCAGAGCCTTGTGATAGAACTTAGGGTACACTCATTGGTACATACAAGTTGGATTTTGTTAAAGCAAAACTTCTGAAGTAATCCCACTGCAATATATTCATTTCATCCCTGCATGCAGACTTAACGCAGCAAATCCGAGTCATTTGTTCACATTAAATATGCAATTCAATTATCATTCATCAAGAACAAAAGCTTTAGAAGTTCATTGTTTCTTTTTCCCAAACCAGTTTTAGGTTGGGGCTTGTTTTGTTAGGGGTTTTTTGGTTGATTTTTGGTTTGGAGTTTTTTGTTGGAGGTGGTTTTTCTTTTTCCCAGAAGTCACCTAGACAATTAGGAAAAGTGTAAAGCTGGCTAGATCTCTATGATACAAGAAATTAGGACCAGGGAAATATCACCAATAGCAGCAGCTCTGGGTCTATCTAGCACAGCAGTTCATGACCCAGCCTGTAAAATAAGCCTGCCTTTAAACTCTGAGGTGGCTATAAATAGAAGCAGCTCTAGCTTGAAAAACAAGTGCTAAAAGCAAAGCTGGCCTTGCCTCCCCTTTCTGGTAGCAGAACATACTGCTGTATGTACTCCATTTGCAAAAGATGAAGACCACTGAGCTTGAATACTTTGAAAATATTATAAAATCTCATTAAAAAGCCTTTAAAAAGACATTTTTATTAAGATAATTATGTGGATGCTGCATGGAAAACTCCATTAAAACACATTTTCCCATGTGCACACACCTAAATTTCTTTGGTAGATGTGAAATACCAGAAGACATTTGTTATCACAGTACAAAGTACTGTATGATCTTCATTTGTATCCTACAGCAGATGGCAGAGGAGCCAAACTGCATGAACACAGAACCACACAGAATCTGACAGTGCTGGGAAGGGTTTCTCTCATGCCTCACAGCAAACCTGTGAGCAGCAGCTGAGCGAGGCAGAGCCAAGGGACAGCAGAGGAGCCCCAAACAGCTGGTTAATGCACCATCTTCCCCATCCCAGGAGAGCAAAGGACACAGCAGCAAAAGCATCATGATGATAATTGACTGCTGGAGCTTCAGGCATTGGCGTGTTCTGCTCGCACTACTTCAACACCAGCCTGCAGCTGGGAGGCACAAGCCAGCTGGAATGGGGCCTGGGGCAAGGTGAGAGGGCCCCACATGACCTACAGCAACTCCCTCATCAAAAAGAAAGCATATATGACATTTCCAAGTCAGGACCTTTGTTCTGGCACCCAGCCAGGGTTGTAGAAGGAAGCCTGGCATATCAGCTTCCACTGACCAATGGCTACAGGCAAACCCCAGTGTCTGCCACGAGGGAGGTGAGCACATGGCTCACACTGTGGGCACCAGTTGTGTGCCCACACACACAGACACACGCCTGCAACAAATGCCTCCTTACACAAATCTAAGCACAGACTAAGTGCAGGGGCACAAACAGCAATTACAGGCTAGCAGAAAGGAAAAAATACTGCCTGACAACCCAGTTCTCTGACATGCAAAAAACGTGGAGGTCTGCTAACATGTAATGAAGCTCATGGGGAATGAAGGTCAAGACAAAATAGGTGGGAATCAAACATCATTGGTCAAAAAGCAGTAATCAGTCTTCAACACTTGCTTTCAAAAAAGGTAAGGCTCGATTAATCAGGCTCTTCTAACAGGCAAGGCTGGCTGACCTGCATCTTTCATTTGTATTATTAACAAGGATTAAAGCTCATTATTCCATGTGTTCCCCATCCTGGCAACTAGAGCAATGTTTGCCAAGAGTGATATCAGCCAGCTCATCCTGCATCTTAATCCACAGCAAATACCTTTAAGGCCAGACAAGGCTTTCAGAGTCATGGTCCCTTACCCTGTTACATCTGAGTGAAAATCTAAACCAAATAAAGAAGAAGTTATTCACCAATGGAGAATCCAACCAACCACTCAGGCTCAACGTTAGAAGTGCAAGAATCTTCATTTCATAGTTTGCTTCATAGTAAAAGTCACAGAGAGTCTTTGGTAAGAGAATATTTCAGTTCAGGTCACCAAGAAAAAAACATGATTCATTCAAATACAAAGTGACTGTAGGAAATAATTGCAAGAGAAAATTAAGTCCACAGTATTCACAGTTGTATTTGCATACTTGCTATTTCCTTCCATTTTTATTTCCAGCAAGTGAGAATTCTGTTTTGATACTCAATAAAAAAATCTATATAAGTGACTCAATTTGATAACAAAAATAGAAAACCAACAACAATTACAAAGAAATCACCAAGTGTGAGAACAAGCATTAGTGTTTATGATGGGAATCTTTGGAGAAGACAATTCTTACCAAACTCACTCCCATGAAAGTAATGCCATGGAACAGAACTGTACTAATCAGATCCCCTCCTCCTGAATGCCACTATTTGAATGGATGTAGACATCTAAAAAGCTAAAACAAAAAAAATGCACTGTTCTACCCACACTCACAAGTTCATTAGAGGGTTTTTAAATGCATTTTATGAATCTCTACCAACTTCTATTATTCTCTGCAGGAATATAACAGCAATACCTCGTAGCAGGTAATTAGAAAGCAGCGCACACAAAAATATTATATGTGCAAGTTTCAGTAACTGGAGACAAAGAAGGTGGGAGAAAGAATTACTATCAACAATTTAGTGTGAAACAAGGTAGCTTTTTCCCCCAAATTACTTGAAAATGTATGACAATAATTGGTTTATGTGGCAAGGCTTTGGTCACAGGGAGACTCCAGAGGTGGTTTCTCTAAGAAGCTGTGAGAAGCTTCCCGTACCTGATGGAGCCAAGGCCAGGCAGCTCCAAGACATCACCTGGTAGCACCCCTGAGTTAGCATACACAAAAATGGAGAGAGGGGAAATGGACAATGCAGATGGAAAGGGCAGCAAGAGTACATGAGAAAAACAATTCACTTTAGAGGCAGAGGAAATCAGAAGTAATGCTGGGCCCAGGAAGATGACAGGTGAGGGAAGGCATTTGAATATTTAGGTTTTATTTTCTCATTGCCCTACTCTGATTACAATAAATCAGTTTTCCCCAAGCTGGGTCTGTTTTCTCCATGACAGCAGTCACTGAGTGATTATCCCAACCCATGAACTTTTGTTGTATTTTCTCTCCTTTCCAGCAGAGTAGGGAAGAGAGAGCAGCTTTGGAGGGCATTTGGCATTCAGCCAGGATCAATCCACTACAGTACAAAACAAAGTATTGTTAAAAACCAGACTCTGATTAGCACAGAATTTACCAATTCTACCATATATATGTGAAACCCAATAGGTAATGTCCACTCTTAACAGCAGATTCTGTGGTGCACCTTTTCAAGCTGCTGTTTTTCAGCTCAAAAGCACCTCTGTTATATATGACCCTATTTTCATAATTCTTAAAACTTTTTAGAGTTGGACAGCATTATCAAGGGTCTTCCAGTGAGTGAACAGTGTCATGATCTTCAGTTAAAGAACCCCTTTTAAATCCTAAACCTTTATTTTGGGCTCTGTTCCAGTATGGGTCCTGAAGATGTCAAACCAACAAGTTCTTGCCCACTTCCTTGATATCCATCTTTTTCATCTGACAGTGAGGACCTGGTAAGCTCAGTACCCAGATTGTGTTTTTTGCCTCCTTTGAGATTCAAGTTGTTCAAGAGTTCCCCAAGGACCTGACATTTGGGGGCTGGGAAGGAGGGTTTGGGAAGAGGCACAGCTTAGGAAACAGGGCAGAGCCCACCAAGAACTTGTGAACTTGTTCCCAGCTGACATGGAGTTACCTGCAGAAAGCCATTCTGCCTTTCTTTACTCCTGTATTTCTGTTCCACATGAACTGACACACACCACACAGATCTATGGGATTGGACAGGGATAACTCACATGCCAGCCAGATAAACACAATTCAGCAGGTTTTGGTCTTTCAGCATTATCCCTGTCAGAGTGAATATGGCAGGTAAACCCAATAAAGTGAGACAACAGGGATGCTGGCTTTCCAAATCACAGCCAGAAACAGCAATGAAGACAGGCTGAACATGAGGCTTATCCTCTTTTATGAGGGGAACTTTTACTGCAAGCCAATCCTGAAACCTCCCAAGATACAAATTCCTACAGCATATTTATTTATTTATTTGCTTTCCCCAACTGGGTCTTTCCAGAAGAAAAAAAAAATAAATTATCTTTCCAGACTCCCTTGTTACATTTTTTTCCCCAGCTTATATATTTTTTTAAGCACACATGAGTTCCAGTGGGTTTACCATTGCAAGCTCACAGTTAATAACTCAGGAAGAAGGCAGAAGCTGATGAAAGGAAGCACATATTGAAGCAGAAAGGACAGGATCTAAATTAAACCATTGGATCAGGCACTAGCTTTTCCTGTGGGCCTTCATAAGCCACAATCTTTTTCTGTCCCTGCTCCCTATCAGCAAGATCATTAGCTGAATAAATGATAGTTAAAAACCCATTAACAAAAGTCAGATTTGCTAGGCTTGATCAATTAGGTTTTCCAAGTGTAAAAGGATCCTAACTCACAAGCCTTATGGAGGAACTTGTTTCTGCCAAATGTATTATGCAATTTTGGGTCACTGCTGTGCTTTTCCAATCCCTTCCCCACTGCTTCTTTAAAAGTAGAGATTTGGGGCAGGTAAAGATAATAGGTTGTACTTCCTGATATTCACATCAAAGACTTCCTTTGTTTTGGAGTTTAATTAATTCTATTAATTTGATTTTTTTTTTTTTCCAGATCTCCAAGTCTGAGAAGGGAATGAAAAGCAAGATGGATGCTGCTAGATAAACACAACCTGGTACTCATTCCCAGAGTTCATACCAAGACTGCAGTGGTACTGCTGGCTGTAACCATTCAAGCTCAACAGCCCAGTGGGACCAATTACTGCATTTACAGTAAAACATGCAAGGAAATCTATCCCCCTATCTCCACATAACCAGGTTTACTGAAGGATAACCTACTACATTACACAGATTAATACTTCAGTGAGTAAATTAATCCTCAGAATTTCACTCACTATTTGTGGCTTATAAATTTTAATTGGTTCTAAACTGCCACATGAATTTATGTGAGTGTATATTGATGAAGTAGAAGGGATCAAAAATTACTCTATTAACACACAGAGACAACAAGAAATGTTGGGGCAAATTTATAAACACCTATAAATATTTACAAAGCAGGATCCAAACTTGGTTTAGAGGTGTATCATCATAGCTGACATAGAACTCTGGGAATACAGCAGAAGAAGCATTAGCTGAGAATGAAAGGCACCAAAAGTGAAAATTTCAGAAGGAGGAATGCTTCCATTTTGCCAAAGCCAGATGCAAAGCTGAAGGGTAAGCAGTGCTTACACTATATTTGATTGTACCACTATTGATCCAGTCAGTCAATACTACCAGTACAGCAATCAGAGCAGCTTTCCAACACACTAACATGCTGGCACACCTCAGAAATGAATACTTGTACAAGAATAAAACACAGCACCACCTTTTCAAGTATTTCAGAAGTGCCTAACAATATAGACTGTCCTCTTTAGAACATCACACAACTTCAAAAAGTTTAATCATCAGGATAAATCTTTCCCTCCTGTGTATCTGTTTACAAAGGTTCAATTCACTGTTTGAACTTTCCAACTGTGTCGCATGATAGAATTAGTGCTCTGAAACATTATAAGAAAAGTGGGTTTTGGGTTTTTTTATCTTAATCCTGAAGCACAGCAATGACTATTTGAACACCAGTAACAGTATCATATTCCTACTCCTAAGCACAGAGGCATTCGGTACATATTTCTTTTCAGTTTTGTGAAATACAACAGCAGTTAACAATTTAATCAATCAGATACCTGACTTATAATTAATGTCAAGACTTCTCAGACTTGGTAATATGAAAGGCCAGGTCTTTCTCCAGTCTCCTGCACAAAAAAATAAAATAAATAAATAAATAAAATAACTACACAAAAGCCAGGAAGCAACAGTGTTACCCAAGGATTATCTCCCATCTTTGCACTTCAGTTGTGCATTTTTTCATTTCATGAATGCAGCACAAACAAGTAATTATGACAACACACTAATCAATTCTGTACACTATGAATGTAAATACAATATGAAATAATAAGAGGCTGATTTTTCTCTCATATCTATTTGTGCATCTACCCAAGGTTTCCACAAACATTTCTGAGAAGCTTCACAAATTGCTTTAGCTCCCAGTAGCTAGTTATTTGGGATGGCCCATTCAGCATCATTAGCAGTGATGCTGCTGGAGAGCAGCAAAAGGCCCCAAAGCTAAAATAGCCCATTGTGCCCAATTCCTCTTAAGGATGAGTCACTGAATTGCTCCAGCAAATATTTCAGTAGGAAAATGTGCAGAGCATCCCTTGCTCAGAACACCTTTCAGGTACACTACCAAGCTCTGTGAACAGATTCTTGTACTTATTATAGAGCCTAACCATAACTTTAGCTCCTATGACCACATCATCTCACTAACAAGAATATCCAATGTCTGTCTTCAGAAATCTGGATATCTTTTATTGTTTGAGTAAATCGGGGCCAGAAGGCAATGGAAGTTTTCTTCAAGGCAAACTCAGTAAACCATAAGCACCGATATCATATAGCAAACCCTGAGATTTCCCTGGAATTCATAACACTTCTTGCAACACTGAGGAAAAAATAAAAAAGGAAAGGACCAGTAATTTTATAGTCACATGTGCACTAAACCATCAATTCTTACATGTCTTCAGTTTATACCCTACAGCTGTGCAGGGCATCACCAAGTAAAACAACTTGAAAGAAGCAGAGATATACAGCCTCCAAATTGTGAGATATGCTCACAATTAAATAACAACTTATTAAAGAAATTTCACCAGCTCAAATTTTAGCTTTCTATACTGACTGAACCAAAGAAGACCTTTTTATAAAGCCACCTTTTGAGTAAAAAACTAAGGGATGAATAACTAGAAACAATTACAAAAAAGCAGCCTTACTTATAAATATTTTTTCCTAATGTATTTACTTCATCCATTTAACATCAAGTCCTTTTTTACTTTACTACATCCTGATTTACTCATTCTTGACATTTCAAAGGACAACTTGAAGTTTAGAGGCAAGGCAAGCTGCCTCTTTTAATTTAAAAGGAGAGGCACTATTGTACTGACACATTTAACTTTTTTGCTCTTTATTTTAAGCATCTTTTAAATTCTTTTAAGAATTTCCAGCTTCTGAATACAAGCAGTGAAGCTCTTGCAGTCTTAAATGGAAATCCCAAAGTTTTCCTACATTTGCACTCGGGGCTTCTTAGGGCTGCTCTCCTTGAATTTCAGGGTAAGTGATCAATCCCCAGAGCACTCAGAAAGATCTCAGTTAGGCAGTCATTCTTCCACCTTCTCATCCAGAAGTGAACTGGTGAATGTTCAGCCACCCACTCCTGCTCCCTCTTCCTTTGGGCTTGCAGGATCTGAGCAGCCATCGGGGTAGGAAGGCCAGGCCCCCCAGCTGGCAGCAGGAAAAGCTCCCTGTCCCACCTGGCTGTGATGAAAAGTCCAGAGATGTTGTGCTGCATCCCTGCCCTCCCAAGCCCTGGGGCACAGGGAAGGGGCAGCAGCTGAGCCTGGACAGAACCAGCACCTGCAGCTGCATGGAGTTACCACCCCTCTCCTTAGGGCTAATACTGGCCAACCTGTGAGGCTCTTCAGCCTGCTGGGAGGAGGAGGCTTTTGATAAAACACCTACCTTTTCTTTTCATAGAACAAATAGGGAGGGGGAAAAAAAGGTGCAATTGAATTTGTTGTTCTACTTGTTAAGAGACAGTATGAGGTACTCGAGTTTCATTATCACAGTTTTTCTCATTGTTTCCATACACAGAGCATGTGTCTTGTTATGAGCTGCTTTTGGTAAGATCTCAGCACTTTCAAGTAGATAATAAATTATGCAACTAACATCTATTAAGCATTAATTCTTTTATTCCATTTGGAGAAAGAAGAGCATATAGTAAAGCATTTTATGATTCTTGGTATGCATTCAACGGTGCTGTTCTCCACTTCTGCTGTTGCATGCCATGTATCATCTGGAAATCAAAAGATGGCTCTATATTTTAGTCTCTTTCACAGGTGTAATCCAGCACATGCAGATTGCCCTACATGAAGGGATTCTGAGTTGTCTGGTTGGGAGTTTGGAAGGCTGAGAATATCATCTTTTCTAGGGGAATTTATTGTTTTGACATCCTTTAGGAAAACAGATGCAGAACGTAGCCCATTCTTTATTTTCCAAAAAGTGCTAAGCCAAAATAGAAAAGTTCATCAGAAGAGACTTGGCTAGACACATTGCACAGATAGACCTAGCATGTTACATCAAGGCCAATAAACTAATTAGATAGTAAATATCAGAAGACCTACTTGTTCATTAGACTAATTGAGCTAATACTGTCCAGACATTAAAATATGAGGAATGAAAGCTATATGCAAACAAAACAGCTGTAATGACTTTCTGATAAATACTGCCTGGCTGCATAAGGCTGGGGGATATTACTCAAGGGGAGTAAAAAGATTTCCTTTGCACAGCAGCAATAATCTGTACATCCAGAGAGAATTTAAACACATGCTGGAGATCTACAGCACACCATACTCACTGCAGAGATAGAGGTGATGTTGCAGCTAAGCTTGCATTACAAACCAGCATCCCTGAATTTCCATCTCATCTTCAGGAAGATATTTTATATTAAATTTTTGGAGAAATTGACATAGGATGTAGAAATAAAAGGTTGCCAAGAATAAGAAAAAGAATCAGTCATTGGTGCTGTCAAATTTAACCATTACTGTCTCAACAAAACAGTCCAAAAAAAAAGAGAAGATTGAGCTTCTGGGTCTTATATACTTAGAAGATTAATGTAACACTTGTTTTTAAAGTTCATATTTTAGAATTATCATAGAATAGTTTGTGTTGGAACTTTAAACATCATCTTATTCCAGCACCCCTGCCGTGCAGAGGGACACCTTCCACTAGACCAGGTTGCTTAGATCCCCACCCAGCCTGGCCTTGAACACTTCCAGTGATGGGACATCCACAGCTTCTTTAAGCAGTTTGTTTCACTCAGATTGCCTGACTGCCACAAAAGTTTGGTTCAGCTCTCTCAAATTAATATTAAGAATCCATGTTCTCAAATGGAATGCATATCTCACAGTGCTTCTTCCTTTTTAACAGTTAGAGAAAGTAATATTTATATCAGTGCCTTCAAACCTCTCAATGGCAATTAACTTACTTGGGCTGAAAGAGGAAACTGTTCCAAGGATCATTTTCAAATGGGCTGTCCTGAAGCTGAACATTTCTTTTGGTGCTGGCTGTTTATACTCCTTCACCTGTATCCAAGTGATAGAAATTCAATCACCCATTTATGAGATATCCTCTAATTTGATATGAAACCGTAAAAATGTTTTGGGAAATAGATCTTAGCAGAACTTACTGCAGATGCCCTACAAGTCTCTTACAGCAAAATCATTTATCAAATATGTGAGCACCTGTCAGGACTGAGGATTTCTGAACCTTGTCCTAGATTGCTTTTTATATATGGATTAATGAATGAAGTAATAAATCAAGAAAGACTGCTGTGCTCTGATTATTCTCAATTCCTTGTATACAGCTTTTTTTAATGTCCTACCTGCAAGGCAGTGGGGAGAAATAGCACAGGAAAAGACAGGACTGGAGAGAATCAGCTTTTATTTTTATAATGATTCTACCTAGTGCTGCTTACCCTTTTTTTGATTGTGTTTGCTCTGTGATGTCTAAAATCTGGGTGGAAAACAGAATTCTTGCCTCCCTAAAAACACCCATGAGATCTGAGGGAATGGGTTTCTTCATACACAGCATAATTACTGACAGTATTTCAGAAAACATTATACGTTTTACAGCATATTTGTTCTTGTCTACAGTAAAGCATGAAAATACATGTAACAAATTTAGAAATTATTACATCTTTTAGTCTCACAAAGTAGTCAAGTGCAGCCTTACTACTACTGTCAGTTATAGTCCTGAAGGTCAATTATTACAGAAAACAGTGTTGATTTAACTGTCTAATCTAGCTAAGAGAACTTGTTAGAAGTTGATCTGAAAGCAAGTGAGAGCACCAACATGGTGTTGCACCTCTCCACCAATTTATTAATTTTTTCAACTATGTGCCAAATGATTTATTTTTTTTTTTTTAATAATGCCAATTTGCCATATATACAAACCCAAAATGTCTTGGAAATTCGTAAACTTTCATAGTCTACACCAGAGAGTTCCTGGCAGGTAGTACACAACAGGGTCCAAGAGTCGTTTCTAAGACTTTCAAAAGCAGATCTTCCTTCTGTAGCTTGTGGAATCTGTCTAGATTTATTTTCTTTCAGGCATTATAAAGTCTTTGGGAAGAAGTGTAAATGAGGAGGAGACATTTCTGGCTCCCAACCGTGGAGGGCTATATGACTTGTAATCACAAGTGTTCTGACAGTGTTTGCTATTCTGTTGCTGGAAAATCCCCCTTGCCTATCCTGAAGCTTTCATTTTCTCCTTATCCCTCATTTGCATTCTCTCTTTCATCCAAACAACAACACAAGTTCAGCATTTTGACAGGTTGTCATCAGTACCATTCCTATCCTGAGGGCAGGATCCATGGTGTACAGTTGTTCTCCACGGCCTCTTTCATCTTTCCTACCGAGCACAAAGGAGGATGCAGAAATATTTCAATGTTTTAACATGCAGACTACTGTAGAAAAGGGGGGATAACGCATTTTAGCATTCAAAGGGGTGGGTGCCAGATTAATATGACAAACCTGGAAGAAGCTGGATAGATAGCCAGGAAGAGATGACATAAGGTGCAGGAGGATGAGTTTTAAATTGGTGCTGAAACAAGCCATGTTAGCACTGATGTCATGAAGTCATGGAGTGTTTGCATACCACAGCAAGTGTTTGTTTTCTCCTTAGGGACAGTTTGTGTTTGCTATAGCTGACAAGAAGAAAGGTGAAGAAGAAAGAGCTAGTCTGTTTTAAAGTGTGATAGGAGAAGGGGGAAAAAAAAAGGCAAGTCTTTCGTATTTTCCTGGTGTTTGGAGAATATTTTGCTCTGCAATTTAAACAGACTGTAACTGGTGAAGGGTGGGAGTCCTTCAAAAGAAGGAACATAGGAAAACAAAATGGGAGTTGTCAGTTAAATCCTGAATCTGAATTCACCAGGATGGTGTGGGGTAGAGGGGGTATAAACACTTGAAGTCAAACAGACACTGGGGACTTGGAAAGCCATTTGCTAGTTATTTCAGGCCATGTGTACTTCATGATCCTATCAATATAATATAGAATGGCCCAGACTGTATTCCTCTTACAGTGAAAAGGGACAGATTACCTGAAATTTCAACATGCACACATATACCCACCTGCAGTGCAGTTTGGGTCAAAAAATATCCCAGCATTCTGGGGATTTTTTGGTTACCCCTGTGCTCATAGAGGGTTTAGAAGAGAGTAGCTGATGGCAACCACTGAACAGCCCCACTGATGACAAACATGGGACAGTTCATTTCCCTTTGTGGTCCTGGGTTGGCTCCAAAGACATAAGAACTGCTGAAATCAGAAAGAACTCTTTCACTACAGTGACTCAATATACTCACTGAATATACATAGAAAGACTCTAAAAGAAAAATATTTAACATATAGATACATTTTAAAAATAAGAGTTTATCCTACTAAAGCTTTCCTTTACCATATCAAGTTTTCAAAAGAGAAAGGTATTTTTCTATGTACTTCAAGCTTTAAGAGTTCAGAATTGAGATGCAAAATAAAATCAGTGTTTCAAGGTAGAACTGTGTCTCACTGCTTTCTGTGCAGTAGCCAGAACAGAGTAATTTCCTGTTGAAATTAGAAATTAAATAGAAATTAAAGTATGGTTCATATCAAAAATTCACATTGTAGACAAGTGATGTATTGTTAACTCCATTTTTTTTTTTTTAATGTATGTAGAGATTTCTTTTTCTAATTGGAGATCCCTAACAAATACTCTAAAAGAGACGGGTAAGTGGTGAATTTTTGTGTGCAAACATCCCCAGAACAGGTTAACTATCTTCAGGTGACATCTCCTTGGACAAGCAATTTCTTGTTTTCTTTTTCACTAATGCTTAACAACCCAGCTCAGATGACACCTTGGAATTCCTTAGGCCAGGGAAGATGTAACAAATAAGAGAATTTTAAAGAATCTGAGAGTTTGTGGATTTGTTTTTCTCATGTAATAGTCTCAGCCTTCATTTAGATTTACAGCATTAGGGAATATTTTTAAGTATTTTATCCATGTATCAATTATTCTCTGAAGAGGGCTTCACTGTATATCTACAATATTGCACTTGTGCAGTAAAAATAAGCATCTGAAGAACCCTCATGAAAATACATAAAAGCCAATTATTGTGATTTGTGTTTACATTCCAGCTGTCTTCTAATGAGATTTTTTCCATGCCACTTAAAAAAAAGGAGAGTGCTGTCAGTTTCTGGACTCAGAGATAAAGTTCATGAAAACATTTAAGTATCTATTTCACGTTTTGTCTTATTGAGACATTTTCCTGAAAAGATATTAATTTAAAC
Source organism: Parus major (assembly GCF_001522545.3). Classification (NCBI taxonomy): domain Eukaryota; kingdom Metazoa; phylum Chordata; class Aves; order Passeriformes; family Paridae; genus Parus; species Parus major. The sequence continues at coordinate 19,699,688 of NC_031775.1, forward strand.
ATATCCAGGAGTGCCTCCATGAATTAAAAAATCGATTAAATAGAAGCAAGTAAATGCACAATGAGAGTGAATTCACCACCCATTTATAGCTGTCGTTCCTTCCCCACTCAAAGTAACTGCTCACCTTTGATGATCAATGCCAAATGTATGTCAGGGCAGTTAAAAGGACAGATCTGGCTTCCAGAGGAATTCTTCCAGACTACTAATATTTCTATTTGACTTTGAGCAGGGGATAGATGATCAAAGGTGAGGCCTTGTTACTGCCAGTACAGGAGCTCCACCTTTTACGGAGTGCTCTAGTCAATCTGCCCACCCCAGGCGTGGAGCCCTTCTGCCCCACAGGGACACAAATGTCCCAGGAAAGCAGCTTGCTGAGACATCCCAGCACAGCTCAGGCATCAGTCCACACCTACAGAAGCAGCTGAATGAATGCACTCCTGTGGGAAGTGGCAGTGGAGTGAGTACGCCACAATAACATACCCAAACTGCAGCTGCTGTAATAGCACCGTGAATGTTCCCGCTTCTCAGAGGCTGCCATGTATATCAAACCATTCTCAGTCTTAATTACAAAACAAAAAATAATATGATCCTCTTACTGTATGTCTTTCTTTACCCTCTCATCTGCTCTGGTGTTTTAAATATCCAAGTTTTAGTTAGAAGCAGATGCCTCAGCTTTAGCACCCTCTTGTAATGGCTTAATACTCTAGGTAAGACCAAAGACAGAGGAAAAAGATGCTACGCTGTGCACAACTTCTGAGCAAATGGACTTGAATATTCATTAAACAACATTTAATTTAAACACCCAAACCCTAAAAGCAGCAACATATGGGCCTGTTTTATTTTACATAAGCTGAATAGGAGGTTGTGCCATTAGTTTCTGCAGACATAATGTTCATTACAAATGAAGTATATTTTCCTTTAGGGAATGCACCACCATTTCTGTAGAGTTGTCATTCCCCAAAAGGTTCAGTATACTTACCATATGAAGTACTACTCTTGGCAATGTGCTTCAAAATGTAAACAAAATTCCCATAGATTTTCATCGACAAGGGGAACCTGAGGCAAATTAAATTCCTTAATGAGAAACAAACAATGAAAAGAGCCCTCCCTTTTCAGTATTTTACCATATTTAAGAGACTATGTAGACTACATAGTTTGGTACATGGGTTTTTCCCCTACTCTTTGTGAAGCAGCATTTTTGCATAACTGTGTGATACGTGGTTCTACAGTCCCCTGCTGGCTAAAGGGTTACTTTGCACCATCTCTTTCAAAATCTAGGATTTTTTTTGTATGTGCCTTTGCTGGAAAGGCACATACAAAAAAAGGCGTTTGCTCTTGAATTTCGTGTAGATTAAAAATGGCTGGATAAAAACATTTTGATTCCTCAGCAAGCCCCATGAAAAAAATTCTACACATGCTCCTGCACTTCATATCCCAAGATACTTTTCTTACTTAAGTAAGAAAAGAATTGAAAAAACAGAAAACAAAAAGTCTGGGAGAACTAAGCTGAAGTAAGCAAGAGAAGCTTCACTACTTCAGAAATTATTTTTTATCTTTGCTAAAAAACACAGTTAATTTAGGACTGAAGAAGAGTAGTATCTTGATAGACCTTGATACAGTCTATCTCCTTTCATCCCCATAACAGCAACACAAAATGCTTTACAAACTCCCCTCAGCCCTGCAGACAGCAGCCTCAGGTTTCTGCTGGGTTTTTCAGAACTTGTACCCACAGAGGTTCCAATGGAGCACTGATGATCCACTAGGAAAGACACTGATAATTAAATTGCTTTATATGAGCTTTGTGATTATTATCATTCTTACATGGTCTATGGGAATGTAAAGATAGAAAAAGCACCTGCAAGCAGAACAAATAAAAGAAACAAAAAGCCAATGGGTCCATACGCAGCTTGAACAAAGACAAGATGTTCTCTTGGCTAAGCAGGCTTGTGGGTTAAAGAAACCTCAGGAGTCTTTAGGGGAACAGCAAAAGATCAAAGATTGAAGAACTAACTAGCTTCCCCCACTTCTAAACCATTAAAATCAGTAGTAATCACACAAAGCAATTAAAGGACAAGATGTTTATGCTATGGGCCAATGAACTTCACCAATGAACACAGGGATACAAGTTATAAACCTCAGAGAAGAATGCCCCTAGTTAGGCAGCCAGATATAGGAACAGCTGAGCTGTGATACTTAAAGGGCACAAAACTATGCTTATCTATCATCACTGACAAAAGTTAATCCCCACATAGTAAGTCTGGACTGTTCCAGCATTCCTACTTCACACACAAAACACAGAAGAATAAAGTAGGAGGATATTTTTTTAAGTACCTCACTGTTTTAAAGGTGTAAGTGCAAATACATTTCTGTGCAAATACATAGAATAGACTATTTCAGTTGGAAGGGAATTACAATTATCATCTTGTCCAATGATCTGAGTCAGGGCTGGCCTGAAATCAGGTATGAAGGGCATTGTCCAGGGAATTGTAAGGTCGTCCAATGATATCCTGCCAGGACTGTAGGAGCGCTTCACCTGTCTTCAGCAGGCCAGGTTGTGCTAAGGAGGCTCCCCAAGGTCTGTCTGTGCAGCACACCATGTTAAAGCTTCTGTAAAAGCATTTTTCAGTCCTACACTGAGGTTTTCACCCTGGTCATCAGACACTTCATACCAACAAAGAATCGCCAGGAGCCAAAACATTGTTGAACCAAAATAAAGGATTTTAGAGCAATCATTCACCATGCTGAGGGGAGATTTATTTTTTTTCAAAAGCCCAAGTCAGAAGCACAAAAGGCAACTAACAGACATCAACACACATGAAGATTTTCATGTTTAATGACAATGAAAAAAGAAAATATGCATACTGCACTTACTGTTTAATGACAGATGTTTATTTTTCAGCATTTCTTTGACTCTGGACAATTCAATTTCACCCTGTTTTCTGTTGTTTATGCATGAGTACAGCCCTTCTGTGTTTGTTTTCATAAGCACTATACAGTTCATTGCTAGGAATAATAAATTTTCAGTTTAATTAACTGCTCAAAAAACATAGAAGTTAAATATTAGTGTGTGAATAGGAGGCAGTTTCTCCCAGTCCTAGGTCCTCTTTACATTATTCTTTCCTTTTCTAAAGCCCTGATGTAGGGTCTAAATCAACCTCTCTACAATAACCAGAACTGATCAATTAAAACAAGTACTTAAAACATGAAATGTCTCAGTTCTTGTATTTTCTAATACCCTATCATTTGCCTAACAAAAAAAAAAATTAAAAAATAGAAGCTTAATTTCGCCTCTTGGCTGTGGCAGGATACATCACACTATGAAGACAACAGGGAAACAAGCTATGCAAGAACTATTGACCAACATTTTAAAAATTCAACTGCTTCCACTCTTTTTATTTAAAAATATTAAGCTGTTTTGATTGGGTTTTTTTACATTGGACGTTAAACAAGACAAAAAACATTGAAAAAGCCAAGTGTCAGTCCCAATTTTCTACTTACAGCCAACACTGTGCAGGAGATATGGATCTGAGGTCATCTGTCACAGAAAAGTTTTATTATCAGTGATTGAAACCTGTTATCAAATCAACACAAATGATGCCTGGCTTAACAAACAGGCTAGCAAAAATTGACAGAAAATGATAGCAGGGCAGCAGCTCCAGTACAATCAAATCAGATCATCATGAAAGGCAGCGAAGCATGTTTCTCCTAATGGGGGTCAGTGTGCAGCCTGGCCAGCTTCATTAAATAACAGCTGTATTTTAACCCAATGAACACGAGTACAAACTGCTATCATCCACCCCAGTGAAGCACTGCACTCATCACTTTTGCTGCAACATCTACTGTGTTAAGAGAAGGCACAGGTGCTCTGAATCCTCTGCCCCAGCACATTACCTGCCTTTACCTCAGATCTCCCTGTACAAACAGCAGCCACAGAAAGGAGATGGAGCTTTGTCAGAAGTACTGGCTGCCAACGGCCAGCTCTTGGAAATCACAGTTACCTTCTAGCACACAGGATGTCTTTTAGCCACTTCTGCAGCTCTTTCATTAGCCACAGCCTTTACAGGGAGGAATAAATTAAGAGGAAACTTAAGGAATTTGAGATGTGCACAAAATTCCACATATTTTTAAGATTTAACTAGAATTCAAAAATGTTAGCAACAGACCAAATTTTCCATTTAATCCCTTTATAATGAAGGTGTCCAAAGACATGAATGTACTTGGATGTGTCTGCTCCTGTCACTGATTTGTAAAAAGTTCACTTAAATCTTTCCCTTTGACATCTTAGATGCATTACCACAAATATGGTCATAGGAATCATTTAATCCTATTGCTGTTCTGTTAGGGACATTGATGAACAAAAGAAACTTTTGCCACCTATATTGGAAAATTCACCTGCTCAGGTGGAATTTTGCCAGCGTTCATAGAAAAAAAAATAATTAACTACTCTTATCTTTCTCTTACCAGTATCAAAATACTCATCCAAAAAAAAAATGGTTAACTAGATCTCCTTTTGCTCAAATAGAAGCACAGGAGCAGGAAGCATTCACAGCAGGAGTTTCAAACTCATTGTATGAATCTAGTATCATCAACAGCTGCTACCAGACAACATTCTGTGTAAGAAACAACAACATTGAAACTCTTTTTTTTACAGGAACTGACCAGAATAATATGAACAATTTATTTTGCCTGCTGCAAGCAGATTTTATAGTGACCTACATACTTCAGTCCTTAAATGACACATCTTCTCTCAATAGAAAGAACCCACATTGCCCATTCTACTGACTGTTGCTACTGCAGGCTTCTCAAAGCATACTATGCCTCATTTATTTCAAGCCACTGTTGGTATTAGCTTCATTTCTTCCCCCCAATATTTGTTCTCAAACTTCTTACAAGCTGGTCCCTAGACAAAACCACCTCATTGCACTCAAGTGGTGCCAAATTTTGCTGTCTTTCATCTTTATCAAAGCTCTCTTTTTCTGTTCAGCCAGGACAGTAACCTGTGCTCCTCCCACCAGGCTCTGCATCACTCCTCTTCCTGGGCTGCTATACAACTTTGAGTCCTCCCTACAGGAAAACACCAACATTTTCTGTGCGTGCAACTCCAATAAGCCCTAGCCATTATAAATGGTGATTAATACAAGACTTTCCACATACATAAATTTAAGATTGCTCACCACCAGATTAATTTACAAGTTGTTCTCCAAAATTCCTTCCTCCTCTAATCTGGATTCCAGACTTGTTGAATAGATAAAATTTTTAAGATCCTGAAATATGAGGGCCAGGCCAAACAGGTAACAGTGACAAAACTACCTCTAGTTTGGCCCTACCTCTATGGGATGTGCCAAGATCAGCAGGAAATAAAAGGGTTCCTTCAGCACACAGAAGGGAAAAAAGTGCAGATTCTTGCTCCACTTAATTGTTTTACCTCCCACAGGAAAGGGGATTAACCTAGTGTTTGCAGCACAACGCATGCTTTAAAATGAATTACAGAACACCTGCTACACCTTGCTGAGACGGGAGTGCAGAGGCAAAACACTGGCAGAGCAAACCTTACATGAAGAGCTGTGTACAACTCCCAGCTGCTGAAGCACAAAGATTCCTGTGACAGCTCTTTGGTTGGTTGACATTTTCCAGATAGAATGATAGGAGAAAAGGACAGCCTTGTCAACACAGAATGCTGCAGAACAGGGGAGAAAAACTCCAGCAGTCTGATGTGATTTGATCAGTTAATTCTGTATCATTTTAACCGCTTCCCTAATTTTACTGCTTATTGCCTCACATTGCAAGACCAGAGGACAGCTTACAGATACGAGGTTATAACCCAACCATGCAACAAGAGTCAGTTGTTCTTTGGATTTACTACATGTTTTTGCTGTCAATCTTCAATCAAAATGGGGCATTAAAAATACCAAAATGCAGCACCAAGCTGTGACTGTTTCAATCCATCTGCTTTGCAGTTACTGTACTACCCACATACACAAATCTGTATCAAATAAAATGTAAGACATTACAAAGGTGAAGAAGCTAACCTTCAATATTCTGAATAATTTTTTCTAGAGGCAGACCCTCCTGGAACAATGCTGTTTACTGTGGAAACTCAAAACATTAATCCTACACAAGGCACTTTATACCACATACCTTTATGCAAGCACCTGTTTTAGGTCCTTTCCTGATTGCATAGAACTAAGGTAAGGCTTCTGAAAAGAGCAACTAGAATTTGTGCCAGCACTCTACAGCTTCCAAGCAGTAAACATTTGGAAAATACTAATTCTTATGGTCTTCACTGAAACAGATGGTTTCCATTGAATTCAAACCAAGAGTGAAACAAACATATTACTTCAAGTCTCAGCTTCTTCACACAACTATTTTAAATGCATGTTTTCAAAGAAATTGACCTTTGGCAGGGGACAATTTGGCCTCCTTTCAGCCTATTCTATGAAAGATTGCCACGTCTTCCTTGTATTTGCATTGCTGTGTTCACACCACCCCCTAGTGATTGTTCAATTACACTAAATAGCACCACTCCTCTCTTCTTTCGTGCTGAACATTCCATATGGGAAGGGTTTACCGCAGCTATGAGCTGCACAGCTAACAGTGTGACGCTGCTGAACACAGACAGTTCAAGACTCGAACTGAAGGTACTACAAGAGGCATTAAGTGCTTCATCTATACTTAGCAGATCTTGTAAAATGTCACTTTTGAACCCTTTAACAACTCTTAGCTGTGGTAGGGCTGGTTTTCTCCCTCAAACACTAGAGGTGCTTTACCTGTTACAATGTGCTGCCCAGTACAAAGGTAGTGCAATTCAAAAAGAGTGCATATGGGTAAAAAAAAAATCAGAGCCTTATTTAACACAGTTGCTAGAGCTGCCCAGTCTGTTTCAGTCCTATTTAAAGTACAAAATTTCTGCTTTCCATACTCCTCAAAACATCTGCAACAGACTGCCCACACTTCTCTTAAATGGCTCCTTTAACACTACCAGATGAAAAATTAGAGATGTGCCACACAGCTTACAGGCCCATGACAGACCCCAGAGCCTGTCCTGACAACTCAGGAACCAAAGACAAATCATTCCTAATGCCTTCATTAGTAAAAATCTTAACCATGGAAGCAGGCAGCTCTAAGTGTCTCTGTCTGCATGTTTTGTTCTCCTTTCCACTGTGTTCTACAGGTCTATATAAAACAAGCAGCCAAACAAAATGACTTTCCAAACCACAGTTTGACCAAAAGTATATTTACCTCCAACACTGCCTGCTTTGAACTGGCTCCTACTACCACGTGTAGGAAGGAGTGGTTCACTTCAAACTGATACTCAAAACAAGACTTGTTTAATTACGAAAAATTTTAATCCAGTGCAAACAGTACACCTATACTGAATTTCTGAAACTTTACAAAATGTTAGCTTCTGAATCAAAATTAAAAGGCAAACCAGTATTTTATTGACAGAGTTTATTTGATGTTAAATCAAATGACAGATGTTATTTGATGTCAGATGAGCAGCTTCTGCTTTCCAGAGTAATTCATTCTATACTTCTCCATAGAATGATGCTGCCTGTAAAGGAAAAAATAGATCACTAACACACAGTTGAAACAATTCTTACACTTGTACTTTTATAAAGCCTGAAAAAACTGTTTCCCAAACAAGTCAGGTGAACCAAACTGCTCTTCTTGTAAGAGCATAAAGTTCAAAATTTCCCAGCATTGCCATGGCAATAAATGAGCTTAAATTATAGTAATTCTGTAGAAGAGATCAACAAGCTACAACTGCTTTGACAGCTTTCTGTGTAAGACATCACACTCACTATATCAGCTCCCAGACAGACTGGTTAAGTTCCTTCCAACTGTGTCACTCAGATCATTTGTAATAAAACCAGTTTTTTCTGGAGCAGTTATAGACCACAGCACTTAGGTTTCTGCAGGAAAGATATAAAAATGTAGTCTGACTTGTCTGTAAGAGTATCCTGTTTGTTTGTTTGTATTTTACTTGAAATAAGTACCTGTAAAAAAACAACATATATCTGTTCAAAAAATAGGTCTCATGCTACTTTAATCTATTTTAGACAATAAAACTCAAATGTCTATCCTCTCTTTAGCATACCTATAAATGAAAAATATAAGCTTTGTTTACAGTAAGACTAAACAATCAGCAACTTCAATAACACTAAATGTGAAGTACCTGATGTATTATTTCAGTCTTTATACTAATCAGGTATTTCATTCAAGTCAAAGTCACATAAGCTACCAACTCAGCAGTAAGTGCAAAAGTGATTTGTAAATATTCTTAGCCTCAACTCTTGCACTGGGTTCTATTGTCTGCACCTGAGTCTTTGCATAAATCACCCTCAGATTTGTTATCATAATGACAGCACTCCTGAATGCCAGCCCTTACAAAGCATTCTGAAGACATACCTGTTATCTGTTTTCCATCCAAAGAATGTTCATTTACTGAAAAAGAGAAAGCATCAATTAGTAAGAATTTTATCTAAATTCTACTACTGTAGAAAATTGAACTTCGAGGGTTTTTACTGACACTACAACTTGTTTTTCTCAATTAACCACACTGAAATGTAATAAGAAACCCTCTAAGTTTTGACTATTGAAGAGATTGAAAACTTAGATTTCACTTACTCCCTTAAACTCAACAGCTATTTATAGCTTAACTAATGCTCAGAATGCAACTGCCTGTTCAATTATACCTACAGGCTACAATGTGCTTATCCATCCACACTTCTGTTTTGACAGCCTCACCTGTCAAAGGCTCTCACAGCTACAGCTGTGACATTAAAAAGGAGGGTGGGGCTTTTTTTGCATTTCAGTATCACTGTTTTGCATGCAAAGACCAGGTGAGACACATCCACATATACTTGTTTCAAATTTTAGCATGCTCAGCAAGCTCTAGAGCCAAAGAATATATTAAATAACAGAAAATATTTTAGAATACTTCTCTTGAAACTGCAGGGAAAAGAATGGAATTCTAATGGAGTGAGAAGTGAAAGGAAGCATCAAAGAAAACAAGACATCAGCATAGTTATGTCTGAGTTTTTTGTGACTACATCACATGTAACTTTCAGAACAACATACACTTGCCTGAACATTCCTCAGAATCAAGTACTGACTCATTTACAAGACAAAATAATTCTCACAGATTCTGTAGGTGGACTCGAAAACGTATTCCAGAGCTCCTATTAAAAATTCCTCCACAGAGCTGTGATAAGGATGATGAACCATACCACACCATGATCTTTGAACATGGATTTCTGAAGACAAAGCTTAGTGAATTTCACAAATGTTTTTCTATAATGCAGCATAGAATTCTTCTCAAGTTGTTCAGTGAGTGCACAAAAAAATTTATCTTAAGTGACAAGACAAAGTTGAACAGATCTGGTACACAAGTCACATCTAACCCATGCATACTTATCAACCATAAGATCATTTTAAAAGACATCAAAATATCTCTTATCAAAACCACAGTTCACCTATGATTAATATTGCACATCAGTTTGACAAGCACTTGATACAGAAGTCACGTCTCATACATAATTACCACAGGGCATGATCCTTGCCTTCCATTTCTGAACTGCTGATATGCTTTACGAGAGCTTCTATGAACTGGACATCATTAATAATTCATGTGAGTCTTCTGATCACTTTTCATTAACACTCAACAACAGCTACCTTCAAAAAGTCTTAAAAGGAAGAAGTTCCTCCAAACTACAGGCATTGGTGCAACACGAAATGACTCTGCCACTGACCAAAGAGTGTACATTAGTTGTCACTACTATACCAAATGCTAATTTTGTGCCATAAATCATTGTAGGACTTCATGATTAAAACCACATTAAAGCATTAAAGGAAGAAAGCTCCTAATGTTTTCTAGTTCCCTGCTCTAGTAACTGTCAGTAACACTGGTTCCTTTCCACCCAGGGATAACAGGAACTTCACTTCCATACTAACTGCAATATTGAGTTTCACTGAGATTTCCAATTCCACTATAATTTGTGTCTTAACTTGGAATACTGCAGGACAATAATTAAATACAGTTTAATGCTGACAACTATGCCATTTCCAAGCACCATCTCAAATGCACCAAGCTTGATGTGACTTAGCTTTCATATACACCACTACTTTCACACAGTGGTCAAGTTACACATGCAATTGCACTGTACTACTTTGAATCAGATCCTGCAGTGACTGAACCAATGCTGTAAGTCAACAACATTGGGCTTCTTGGATTTCTTCTCACTGGCAATTATTTTAAAGTTGATTCACTTGTTTCAAAAAGTCTGGTTTGCTACTAGCCAAATTTTACTTCCAAGTCACACAACTGAAATTCATTATGTAATTAAGTGAACCCTCACACGACAGATCTAAGTTTAAATCAAACATGCATACAAGGCAGTACAGTGCTTCAATTAAAACAATGGATCCATTTCAGTGATGGATAATTCAGGCACCAAATCCATGCTCATTTCCAGTACCTGCAGATACTTCATTTCTGATGGAGAGTTCCAAGAAAGTAGGAAAAAAAGCAAAAGTGAAGATTACTAAAGTTCAAGATATCAAGGTATTTTCACATCTACAGAAATAAGCATCAAAACCCATTACTCTTTCTCCCCTTGCTAAAACACCTGGGAAAAAAAAAAAACAAAAAGAAAAAAAACCAAACGCTTGCCTGCACAGCTTATTCAATATTTATCACAAGACTGAATACTGTGAAAAAAAGTGCCTGGCTTCCTACCCAACCTATTCTTCAACTTTGGTTCTGTTTCATGATAGAGGAAATCTGCCTCCCTCTAATCTGCTTGTATCAAGTTCTAGCTATAAGCCCAGGAGGGCTACATTAGTCTAGCCTCACCACAGGACTCCACTACCTTGGGCATCAGTCCCTCAAACCCCAAAGCATTCTACCTTATATTTCTATTTACACCCTGCCCTCACTGCCTACACCACACACCCTTAACAAACTTACCTGGGTAAGTAACAGTGTACCAACAGTAATTTGGTGGAGTAAGCATTAGGGGTTTAGGCAGCCTGAGTGACAAGCGTTAAGATTATCTACTGTGTGTATTGCGAGACTGTGTTATGTGATTACAGCAATACTGTTAGATTTACGAAATTTAACTTTAGTTCAAGTGACACTAGGAAACAGTAATTTAGGAAGCATTGTTTCATGTCATATCAGCTAGGCTGGCAGCAGAGAGGAGCAAAACTAAGCTACTGAGCTGATGACAAGATATACAACACACAGTTTACCTTCTGTTATCCAGTAGAACAGGAAAAAAAATGGAAGAAAAACAACGTTATTCTAATGAAGAATTCCTAATCAACATTTCAAAGGCATATGCTCATTCTAGCTTAAAAGATATTCTCATCCTACCTTCTTGCCAGCACCAACATTTGCCTTGGCTGTGCCCCTGACTTTCTTCATTCTGTTCTTACGCTCTTTTCGCTGCTTCCTGGAAGTCTTTTTCTTTTCATACAAGCCGTGCTATTAAAAACAGTTGAAAGTTGCTTTTAACATTGTTTCCTCTACTAACAACTCTTGAATTTAAGTTCTGTGCTTTCTTAAATGTTCAAATACAGTTTCAATTTGAAATATTAACTAAAAAGCAGGATCATTAACTAATAAATGATTCAACATAGAACATAAACATTGAAGTAGCACATGGATTAGCCCCATTTTTTATGCTTATTCTAGACATCTATCAGTGTTCTGTTAAAAGTTACTGTTAAACACCTCTGGTATTATCAGTTTTGCCTTCCCAATTCCCTTGTAATAAAGAATAAAAACACACTTAGCCTATTTTGCAAATGCAGAAGTTAACATATGCTATTTTAGGAGCTCTCATGCAACTGTACTTTAACAAAACTTGAGTTTTTACACATGCAAATCCTGAGTAACTGAACACTTCCAACCTATCCAGCTTCCAAGATACCAGAAAACAACATACCCTGGCAAGCCTGTGCTTTGGTTCATTTTTCTTTGCATAGTCCAGGGAATCATAGATCATGCCAAAACCAGTTGTCTTGCCACCACCAAAGTGAGTTCTGAAGCCAAAGACGAAAATTACATCAGGGGTTGTCTTGTACATTTTTGCCAGCTTTTCCCTGATTTCTGTTTTGGGGACTGTGGCCTTCCCAGGATGAAGAACATCAATCACCTAAAGAAGAATTTTAACAAGTTGATAAAACGTCAATATCCAGTACAAAGCCCCCCCAGGTGCTACAGTCCTGCCATGAGCTCAACACTTAAACTAACCCACTTCAGCAGCAGAAATGACTATTCATTTGATACAAAACCATTCAAAAGTTTCTTGCTTCACTGAGTCATTTAGACTGAAAAATACCTTTAAAATTATTAAATCCAATAGTAAATCAAATCCTGCCTAGTATTTCAATGGCACTAAGCCATATCTTCTAAATACTTCCAGGAAGAATGACTTAACCACTTCCTAGGGCAGCCTACTCCAATGCTTAATAATGCTTTTGGTGCAGAAATTTTCCCAAAAATCCAGTCTCAAACTGGTACAACTTCACCATGCAGATTTACCTTGAGCATACACCAACACACTTAAATCAATACATTCTTACAATTCTTAACTTAAAAACCCTGGAGATTTTAAGGGTACCATATTTATAGTGGCTAAACCTTCTTCCAGCTCAGAACCACAAAGCAAATAAAGGTAATTTTCTGTTGTCTTTTACCATCTGCTTACGCTGCAGAAGTCTGTTGGTCATGAACTTCCTGGTTCTGATGGTCACTGTGTCATTCTGCAAGAGAAAACATTAAATAAAACTAAACAATAGCTACAAATGCAACCAAAACTTGATACATGCATAAATATTGCACAGCAACAGCCAGAAGCCTCAGATACTGACAGTGAGCTCATAACCTAAATGGGCTGGTCCTGGACTACAGAAAACAGCTTTAGGTAATGCAGTGAGAAACTGACAAACTCATTCCCGGTTTCCAACATATACACCTTTACTACCATGAAAAGCTGAAGCAGCTTTTAATAAAAGACATGGATCTCAATTCCAAATACAATGCAACAGAAGCATTAAAATGCTAAAACTAAGCCCTAAATGTTACCACCTCTACAGCCTCCCACCCTCTAACGACAAGGGAGCACCCAAGATTCCTGGATGCTCCTGGTTGAAAGGAAAAACAGCTCAGTGGGTCCACAAAAGCTTACTAAGTCTTCCCAGTAAATTACACACTTACCGTGGCACTCGGTGTGTTAATACCTGACCTCAGAATAAGGACACGGCAGCGGGTTGGGGGTAAAGGGGAGGGTGAAAAGGAAGTGAGGATAGAGAAGAGAGCAAGTGACCATGCACTGAAACATTAAAGAAGCTATTTCTTATGTACAGGTAGCATTTCCTGTGCATCAGCCTCTGCTCTTGCCTCGAGTGCTATTGGCTGCCACCATCCTCTGATACCTCCCTTCAAATACTGATAGACACTAGTAAAGTCGTCTTTCTATTTTTTCTGGAGCTGAAAACGTTCAGCCCCCTGGAGCTGCTGGCCGTGCTCTTCCTAATGCAATGTGGAAGTTTCTCCTAAAATCCTGCACGCCACTACTTTCACAGCACTTTCAGCCAGGAGCAGCCGCGATAGAGGTTGGGGCGACCCACGGCAGCCCCCTAGCACCCCCAGAGCTGCACCCTGGTGTGATAGTGATCAGAGCCGGGCGCTGCTCTGACCGAGCAGGGACACGGTGCAGCCGAACGCACGGCGCGGCCCTCACCCCGCAGCTCGCTGCTATCAGCGGGCACTGACGCGCGGCGGCCCGCCCGCAGGAGCCCGGCCTCGGTGTCCGCCATAGTCCCGCGGGCGGGTGCGGCCGGGCCGGGCCGGCGGGGCGCGGCAGTGCGGGGGCGCGGCGGGGCCCGGATGGCGGCGGCGCGGGGCGGATGGCGGGGCCCGGGCCCGGCACTCACCATGGCGGCGGCGGCAGCTCCTGCGACCGGAAGAGAAAAGGAACGGGGCCGCCCCGCGGCCAATCATAAAGCGGCGCGGGGTCCTCCCTGGGATGGGGAAAAGGCGGGGTTGTGTGTAGGGCTGACCTCTCCAGAGCCGGACCTGGCGGCAAGGAGCGGCGGGCGTGGCGTTGTGTGCCCGAGGGGAGCCGGGGCGGAGGCGGCTCCGTATCCTGCCGGGGAAAGGCCCAGCTCCGTGACCGCCGTGCGGCGACACCAGCCCGAGTCAGCCCTGCCGTGTGCCGGCGCCGCCGTGCGCCCTGGGGGTCCCACCGCGGGTCACCCAGGGCTGCTGTGGGGACCTGCAGAGCCACGGACTGAACGTGGCGGCGCTGCCCTGGCTGAGGAGTTGCTTAGGGCTCAGCGAGTTACGCCTCTTCCGCCTCGAGAAGAGACGACTGAGAGAGACCCGCGTTCATGTGCATAGACAGGGAGGGGTGTCACAGAGCGGGGCCAGGCTCGGCTCCGTGAGGCCGGGAAATAGGCCAAGGGGCGATGGGCGGGCGGTGCTCAGGAAGTTCCACCTGCACGTGAGAAGCGGATCCTTTGCTGCGCGCTGACGGCGCTCGGGAATAGGCTGCCAGAGAGCGGGGGAGGCTCCTCCGTGCGGGTACCCCCGGAGCCGCGGTGCCGGCAGGGGCGCTGCGGGAGGAGGCCGCGCTCACCGGCCCGGCCCAGGCTCCGCGTGCAGCCGCGCGGGCCCCGCCGCCGCGATGGTGAAGGAGCAGTTCAGGGAGACGGATGTGGCCAAGAAAATGTGAGTGGGGGCCGTGCGGTGCCCGCGGGCTGAGGGGGGAGCAGCAGAATTGCGGCGGGGAAGAACCGCCGGAGCTGGGAAAGTGTTGGCCTGGAGGGCCGTGTTGGACAGCTCAAGGCACGGCTGCTCTGCTTTTAGGAGCGCTGGGACAGGGGTTGTCCCACATGAGTAGCCATGCCTGTGTCCAGCTGTGGGCATGCTCAGGAAGGTCGATAAATCTCTCAGATAAAAGCCACCAACTCACCGTAAAGCAGCTTTATTATTTGTAGTTATCTGGAAGAACCTGTTTCAGCAATGTTCTGAATCATTCTAGCCAGTTTTGCATTGTTTTCGAGTAGTTTGGGGTCCTGAGAAGGGCAGTGAAGCTGGCGAAGAGTCTAGGACACAAGCCCGGGGGGAGGAGGACCATCTGGGGAAGCTAGGATGTTCAGCTTGGAGAAAATAGGCTCAGGGGAGACCTCACTCTCTAAAACCACCTGAAAGGAGAGTGTAACCGGCTGGGAATTGGTTTCTTCTCTCAGGAAGCCAATGATAAGGTGAGAAGGCATAGCCTTAAGTTGTACTAGGAAAGGTTCAGGTTGGATATCAGGGAGAATTTCTTCACAGAAGAGGTGGTTAGGTATTGAATGGTCTGCCCAGGGAGGTGATAGAGTCACGGTCCTTTGTTTAAGGAAAAGCTGGATGTGGCATTCAATGCTATGGTCTAATTGACAAGGTGGTGTTTGGTCATGAGTTGGGTTCTGTGATCTTTGAGGTCCTTTTCAACCTAATTGTTTGTGTAGTTCTGTGATGCTTGCATATATACTTGTGGTTTTGCCTAAATATGTGTATATATGCCCATACATACATCTGAAATTTCCTGTCCTAGAAGCCACATCTGTTTTGGCATGAAATCTCCAGAAGAGATGCGTCAGCAAGCTCACATTCAAGTGGTCAGCAAAAATCTGTATAGTCAGGACAACCATCACTCTCCACTGCAGTATGGAGTGCTGGACCATCGCATGGTGAGAACCTTTCTTTTGTTTTCCAAACTCTTTCCGGGGAGTTGCTGGAGTGGTTAAAAAAAAGTTGGGGTCACTGAAATGTACTGTTTGTCCAAAGTAAGTTCAAATGAGTCTTTACTTGAATTTAATAAACTACTAGCTACAGTGCCAGCTACTTTTTCCATGCTTTTGGAGGGCAGGAATGCATTCTCTTGAGGCAGGAAGTTATTTTCTGCTAAACTGCTGGGACGTGCAGAGATGTGTCACCAAAATGCCACAGTGTAGGTTAATGGGCTGTAGATCAGTTGCAAAAGCTGTGTAAGTCCAGGTCACTGGTGTGAGCAGGGGCTGTGTGTAAAAACCATTTTCCTTAAGGATCAGAGTGATTATAATGCCACTGACATGCTTCTGATGCTGGGGAAAAGGAATGGCTCTGCTACTAGCATTCCTAACTAGCTTATAAACTGTTGTATTTGGTATCTATCCCATCAATTACAGCTGACTTTTTTTCTCTGTGTATGTGTTTTCCTTCTCCCAAAGGGAACCAGTGAAAAAGACCGTCCCTGTGAAACCTGTGGGAAAAGTCTGGCTGATTGTTTAGGGCATTATGGATACATTGACTTAGAACTACCTTGTTTTCATGTTGGGTACTTCAAAGCTGTGATAGGCATCTTGCAGGTAAACATGATCATGGCTTGTCAGTTTCTGGTCTTAAAAAGGAAAGGTGATGCTTGAAAGTAATTGAGAAAGCCAAAATAAGGTTGCATTATTAATTATCTTTATGTACATTTTCCTTTTAAAATACATGTATTTGAAGACCAATTTTAGTGATGTAATTTCAGACCAATTTAATCTATAATTTTTATGCAGTTTGAATTAAATATATGAAGGATAATTTCCTTTGTAGAACACCCCAGTAAGTCAAATCTGTTTGATCTATATGAATTTTTAAGACCCTGTGGAGCTTAGCTAAAGATTTGCTTCACTGACTGTATTTTTCTTTTCCTCATGTGCTTTTTAGTGTGTATTCTAATATGTGAATTGGTCTTTCAATCAAGACAGTAGTATCTCATTCAAAAAAATTCACTGTTTTGAAGAACTTAAGCTGTAGTTCAAGAGGTTACATCTCTCAATGTGTCCCTCAAACAACTGTGTTTATACATGTTTACATTTAAGATGATCTGTAAAACCTGTTGCCACATCATGCTGTCAGTGGAAGAAAAAAAGCAATTTTTAGATTACCTAAAACGACCTGGCCTTACATACCTTCAGAAGAGAGGGCTAAAAAAGAAAGTATCTGAGAAGTGCCGAAAAAAAACCACTTGTCCTTATTGTGGGGCCTTTAATGGTGAGTATTGACATGAGCAGTTTGTGAAGTTACCTGCTCTGATGGTTTTTATCTTAATGGCTGTGATAGTATCCAAATCTTGAATATGCTCATTCATTGTACTGCTAATGGGTATTCTCTCTGATCTTTGTTAAAGAAACAGGTAATTGCATTTTTAGGGCCAGACACACGCCTGTTCACATCTCAATTGTGTGGATATAGACATTTTCCTAGTTGCTTGTTTCATGGTAGTAAACCAATATTTGATACTTGAATAATGACAAAAAAAACCCCTTTTAACCTTTTTATAAAAATATTGTGACCTATTGGCAGTGATCAATATGTTCACATAAAAGCACTGATAGCATTTGTGATTTTGAGTGAGCATAATTTTTCATCATATTAGATTACCTTTCTTAAGATTATTCTTTCTTCAGGGCATAGTATTTTTGTAAGAGTTTGTATCTGGTTTTCAAAATATGTCTTGGTGTTTTTTCATCTACAGAGATCATGAGTTACTGCTGTTTAAGGACTTGGAGTATTGCAAATTTATAGTAGATAATTAATACATAACTTAACACTTGTAACTCATGGAAATTGTGGGTTCTTTGTTGAAATGGTCACCCACTCAATAAAAGGAGAGCTGCTTTAACATAAGTGCCCTATCTACACATAGGGGGCATTTAGAAAAGTTACATGATGGGTCAGAATTCTTCAGTAAAAAAAATTGAGCATTTGGACTGGTCTATGGAAGTTTCATGAATAATGTTACCTGCATGACATGAAAATATTTATCAGATTTTTCTGATAATTCGCTTCCAAAATTACTTCAGAAGGTACTGGTATGATTCACAAATGGCACTCCTTAGTCCTGTTTTTAGTGTAGGAACTTCTACTTTAGAAATATCTGCTGTGAATGAGGGGAAGCTGAATTAACGTGTGGGCTAAACCACCCACTTTCAGCCTCAGAAGCTGCACTATCATGTAGATACACCAAGCCATCCATATAAAAATATAAAAAAGTATAACTTGATTGTCCTTTTGTTCTTCTGTGAGTTTAGGAAACTGGTTAATAAAGCTGATAAAGTTTTATTTTATTCTTGTGTTCACTGAAGGTTTAGCTTGTTTTGAAACTGTAACTTGCTTAAGGTTTGGTGGTGTTTTGTTTTGTTTGGTGTTTTTGTTATTTTGAAATAAAATCCCAAGATAATCAATATTTAATTCCTTGCAGGAACTGTGAAGAAGTGTGGTTTGTTGAAAATAATACATGAAAAGTACAAGACAAATAAGAAAGTCGTAGATCCAATAGTATCTACTTTTCTCCAGTCCTTCGAAACTGCCATTGAATATAACAAAGAAGTAGAGCCCTTACTGGGAAGAGCTCAGGTGAATTTTGTTATAACCTAATTTTTTTGCTAGTTTTTGTGCATGAAATAAAACTCCTTAAACGTTTGCAATGTATCAGCTGAAGTCTTGTGGTGATCCAAGAATTTTGTATACCAAAAGATACATGAAGAATGTTTGTATCCAATGCAATAGTGTTAACTTTGAGAAAATTACTATATTACCATGTTCTGATACACCATTACCTACTTGTAAAGAAAGGGATGTTCTTGGTGTGTTACACTTCTGTAAACTAGACAAGGAAGAAGAAACACAGGTTCATATAAAGTTTGAATGTATATATAGATTCACTTTAATTCTGGTATTAATTTCAATACACAATTATTTTTTTTCTTCAGAAGTTCTTAATGTTGAGAAGGAGAGAGGAAGCTTAATTTGCTAACTTTTTTGTTTCATTAGTTTTTCATTGTATGCAGTTTTGTTTCTGTCTGTTCTTTGCAAGCTGGAAAGATCTCCAGGTACTACTTGGATAGAAAAAGTAGTGAATACTGCAGTAGCTGTACTAAGACAAGAGAAATTATGTTTTGAAAAATATCTAGGAAGTACTGTAATACTTCTTAGAGTATTGATACTTCCTAGAGTACTGATTTTTTACTAATAAAATGAAAACAATGTACTTTTTAAGTGTGTACATTTGCTGTAGGATGTTGAGTTGCTTTGTCTATTAATAATGAAATACTTTCCATTAACTCTTGAGGCAAGAGAGAAACATAAGAGGTAAACACATATATAGGGAAAAAAATTGAGGAAAAGAATGTATAGCAGGTTAACATTTGAAATGCCAAAAGCATTGGTTCAGAATAAATAAACCAAAACATAGTTTTGTTTGCATGGACAGTTCTCTATTTGCTGTTGAAAAAGGCTATTTCTGAACTTCAGTAAAGTGAGGAGAGGAGGGAAGCATTGCAGCTTGACATGATGGCTTCTTCTCCCCATTTTCCCAATGGATTTTGTAGGAAAACTTGAATCCTTTGGTAGTATTGAACCTCTTTAAAAGAATCCCAGTCGAAGACATCCCTCTACTTCTGATGAACCCACAAGCAGGTAAACCTTCAGATTTGATCCTCACACGACTCTTGGTGCCTCCACTGTGTATCAGACCCTCTGTTGTGAGCGATTTGAAGTCTGGCACCAATGAGGACGATTTGACAATGAAGCTGACAGAGATCATTTTCCTCAATGACGTAATAAAAAAGGTAAGTCAGCCTTCACGCTCTGAGACTTGCCTTTAGAAAGATTTGTGTAGAATTGAATGTAGCAAGGGGGCTTAGTGCTTACAATCTGGTGCTATATTTCTGTGTCATTGGACATTTTACTGAAATATAGGAGAAGCTCACTTCAGATGGAGCTGGCTGACTGGCTGCTTGTGGTGTGGGACCTGCTGAAGGTCTGTTGGGATTCTTATGGGAAATGGTTTTTCATTTCAGCTCTGGTCTGTTAACTCTTTCTTATTTTTCTTTTTTTTCTTCTCTCCTAGGACTGTCACACCGTTTGAGTAGTCACTTACAATGAAAATGTTAAATTCTTTTTTGTCTTGTAGATTTTCCTCTTTTTTTACACCTTTGTGCTTTATTTATTCCACCATCTGTTCTTGAGAAATCAGGTTTAATTTAGCTTAGTCATCAAATTGATACTAAAAGATGATTTGATATATTATCATTTGTTTATATTTCTACCAGAAAACACTTTTTCACGCTTTTCAAAACTGTTCCTTTGTCAGGGAGACAAAATGAATTGAGTACTAGCTCTTTGATGATTGAAAAATTATTAACTACCATTTTTCCTGTCTGTTAAGTTATATTAGCTTAAGTTTATTGGGAAAAATGTAATTTAAATAAATGCCTAATTTTGCGAGCATTTGTTCAAAGCCCATATTAGTCAAAAGGTTTGTTTTTTGGTTTTTTTGCTGGGTTCCCTTGTGATGGATGCAATATGCATCCAGTTACAAAGTAATTTTCCCTTTTTCATTCCAATCAATGGAAGTTTCATGGTATTATTTACAAAGGTAGAGTTGCACTCATAACAGTAAAATTCTTGGCTAATTTTATATGTGTTGTTATATTTATTTTCTGAACTGGATGACTGTTTTGTTTAGCATAGGATATCAGGAGCCAAAACACAGATGATTATGGAGGACTGGGATTTTCTTCAGCTGCAGTGTGCCCTGTATATTAATAGTGAGCTCTCTGGAATACCCCTCAACATGGCACCTAAAAAGTGGACCAGAGGTTTTGTTCAGAGACTTAAGGGAAAGCAAGGTTTGTCTAAAAATTGCTTTAATTATTTTTTTGTAATTGAACCACAAATCTTTGCTATTGCCAAGTGTCTCTCTGCTACCGTTGTTTCACTTCAGTGCTGTACCTTAAAAGATTGTTCTAATGTGCTGTCTTAACACTATTAACACTAAAAACCATTTTTATTTAAAGAGTTTTAACTGATTTGTTTTGTTAGGTCGGTTTAGAGGCAATCTGTCTGGAAAGAGAGTGGATTTTTCTGGCAGAACAGTCATTTCACCTGATCCTAACTTAAGAATAGATGAAGTAGCAGTGCCTATTCATGTTGCTAAAATATTGACCTTTCCTGAAAAGGTAAGTAGCATAGGACTCAAAAGCTTTTTCTATTCCTTTTTTTTTCCCCCAAGTCAGACCTCATTGTTGTTTCTTTACTCACTCTAAAAATGTATTACATTGTGTTTGAAATGCCATTTAGTGATGCTATGCCAGTTGCCGCCGGCAAATAAAGATCTGTAGTGTTGGATATAGGCAAGTGCTGACAGGATGTGGTATAAGGAGTGACATCTCTGGAACTAAGAGTTTTGCTTCATATTTTTTCAACTCATTCATAGATTTGTATGAAGGAGTGGTTGGGTATTTTAATTTCTAAGTTTCCCTCCCAGATTTTTAATTTAATTTCCCTCTGATATTCTGATAGGCTGACATTTTCCTCCTCTGCTCCTTCCTGTGAGTTCCCCTCAGCAGCTAGAGGCTGTGTAGGAGGATTGTCACTTGAGCCTAAAATTTGAGAACACAAAAGCCACCAGTAAAAACAAGATCCTGAAACATGTTCTATTTGTTTCTGATTTAAGTCTTTATGCAACAGGTGAACAAAGCAAATATTAATTTTATGAGGAAACTTGTCTGTAATGGTCCTGATGTTCATCCTGGAGCAAACTTCATACAGCAAAGGCACACCCAGATGAAAAGGTATCATGCTTATCTGTAATGATTCATTTTTCATTTCTCCGCATCTACTTGTTCTTGTTACTATGTGAAGGCAGTTAGATCTGCAGAATCTTTCATAAAGGGCAGTAAAATAAGAATTGTCTTCTGTTCTCATGTATAATGTACAGTTTTTTTAAGTAGTCTTTTGCAATTAAACTAAAGTGCACATACTAATGATATTGAATAACAATTAGATTTATATTCTTTTATGACTGAGTCTATCTTAGTTGAAAGAGAGGGTGTAGTACAGACACAACTGAAAAGAGATGGTTTTGGGCAAGTTGTACTGGCTGTTTTCATGTAGGACCTAATCTGCAGTCAGTTTATGGGTAGGGAGAAGGGGTTATCCATGAGTGAAACTTCCTATGCTCTGATACAATTGAAATAAATTCTGTGTATTTACAAATGGACTTTTTTCTTACTTAATATTCTAATCACTGTAGCTTTGTTGACTAATGCCAAAATATATTCATTGCTTAAAATATCAGCAATTGATGTTCAGTCCATGCTAGTTTCATCTTCTAGTTATTGTAATACAAATACTCCAGCATTTAATGGAAAAGTTGGCATTATAAAATCAGAAAGAATTTTTAGTTGTCTTTCTGTCTACTGTCTGTGTATCTTCTGACTGCATTATGACTTCTTCCCATGAAGATTTTTGAAATATGGGAACCGAGAGAAGATGGCCCAGGAGCTGAAATTTGGCGATATTGTGGAGCGACATCTGATAGATGGCGACATTGTCCTGTTCAACCGGCAGCCCTCTCTGCACAAACTGAGCATCATGGCTCACATTGTGAGTGCACACAGGCTGACACTGACAGTACAGCCTGGAATATTAGGCACTTGACCTCAATGGTGTTTCTGTCTCACACAAGCAAAAATAAATGGCTCCTGCTGAAACCATGTGTGTAGCAAGGATGAATGCAGTGCGGTTGTGCCTGTGCGTGGGAATTGATGTGTACCCAGGCAGGATGCTGTGTGCACACTTCTGCCAACAGCCATAATTGACCTCGCTATCTCTTGTGTGATAGAGGACTTCATTTTTGTGGAGTTGATGTGATCTCTACAAAGCGCGTTGTCTTCTGGGCTTTTTATAAATTCTTCATAATGAAAATTATTAGCTGCATTTCTATAAAAGAATGTGAGTGCAATTTCTGTCAGTTCCCAGTTAAATCCTAGAATCAGGAATTTTGACTTATATTTGTAATATAAAAATGAAGTCTTCAGGGAAGCACTTGGGCATGGCTTTTTTTTAGTCATGCTTGACTGTGTGTGCATTAATTTATTTATTTTTTTCCTCTTCCAGGCCAGAGTAAAACCACATAGGACATTCAGGTTCAATGAATGTGTCTGTACACCATACAATGCAGACTTTGATGGAGATGAGATGAACCTTCACCTTCCTCAGACAGAAGAAGCAAAAGCAGAAGCACTTGTTTTAATGGGGGTGGGTAGATAAAATGCTTATGTTGGGATTTTGCTGGTCACAAATGGGCTGAGCCCTTTAGTTCTTAACTTGCTTGTGAAATCTGAAATACTATCAAGATTACTGAGTGTGGATAATCTATAACTTTGCAAAAAAAAAGGACTTCAGATTAAATTAGGACTGTTACATCCTGGTAATCTAGTAGCCTGAGGTTTAACATCTGGGGAAAATGCAGTGTACGTAGATGGCACCAGTAGGTTTCTGCCTGACTGTCCTTAGTGATTGCTACCAGACTAGGGTGGCTCTGTTACCAGCAGATCCATCTGGTTTTTTCTGCTCTGACAGCCTGGGAATTGTAGATGGACCAGCTGGAAATGAGGTGGCAATCCTGGGCTCGTACTGGAGAAGGCAGCTTCCCAAAGATGGCAGGAGAGAATAGGCTCATAAGGCAGGGTCAGAAAGGGAGAAGGGAGGGTAGATAAATAGGGACCTGATAGTTGCAAGCTTTATCTGTGGTGTGAGTCAGTAGCACCAAGGTGAGGTGAGCAATCCATTGCTCCTTTAGGGTTACCTTAGGTAACTCCTGCTTCAGAAGTGCCCATGCAGTTGTTGGCTGCAGCCTGTTGGAGCTCACTGAACTGACTTGTGGGCTTATAAAGAACACCCCCAGTGTTTGATACAGGTCTGTGTGGGATGGGTTCAGGGAAAACTGCTCCACAGGTGGGGATAATTAACTGGAGCAGTAGTTTGAGTAGAGCATAAGATCATGGGGCCAGAGGTAGCTTGATTGTTACCCATCAGAAGGGACCACACAACTTGTAGTTTTCCAGTAGATCTCTATAGTTGTCTTTGTTCCCTGTCCTACCAAAACATGTCAAGTTGTTTGCCACTTCTGCTTTGGAAACAGAATATGTAAATTGTAATTTCTGATAACTTTTCTCAATAGATATGCATGGACTGAAGTGAACTGAAACTTCTGGCTTATTTTTTCTATCTTTTTGAAGAAAGCTGTAGTTCAATTTAGAATAAGCTTTGACAATTTCACCATAAAATAAATTTCTTAAATGGTAGGTTCCATTTTGAATAGCAAGTGGAATATCAGTGTCTTCAAATGCGTATCTTTTTGTGTCACACAGACTAAAGCAAACTTGGTAACACCAAGAAATGGAGAACCTCTTATTGCTGCTATTCAAGATTTCCTCACAGGTGTGTATGAGCTTATTTCAGAGCTGTGTGATCTAATAGTTGTTCCTTCAGAATCACTTTTCTTTTTCAGAATTTTTCTATATTAATTAAAAACTATTAATTATTAAATAAAAAATAAATATTAATTATTAAAAAGGCCCTTTTTTTCCTGAAATACAAGGATGCTCTCAGAGTAATTTCTGATTCTCTCTACCTTTGTAGCTGCAGTTATTACCTTTGAGTGTATTTTGCTGTGTTTTTCTGCAAATGAGTGTTTGAAATCTTTGTCTGTGTTCAGTAGACAAAGTAAACTGTTTATGATTATGGAAGAGGAGTTGATTTCAGTCAATGAACATTAGCTTTGACCTATAGTATGTACCTTCAATGTCTTTAATTCTTTGGGAAATGTGTGATGAACATAAGAAAGCATACAAAAACAAATGCTAAGGCCTTATTTCACTTATAAAATTGAGTCTGAGAGCAAGAGAATAAGTTATAGAAATAGACTGTACCTAATTTTTAAATATTTAGTGTGGAGCAATTAAAAAAAATTCTGGAAAGGATTTACAGCTAAAGCTTTCTAAACTACTGTAGTTTTGTATAGTAAGTAGCTGATTAGTATTAGAGTGAAATAATTGACACTGAGTATGCAATAGCTTTTAAATTGAATCTAAATTTAGTCTGTCATGCTACTTCTTTCGTTCCAGGTGCCTATCTTCTAACATTGAAAGATACCTTTTTTGATCGAGCCAAAGCCTGTCAAATTATTGCTTCTATCCTGGTTGGCAAGGATGAAAAGATCAAAGTTCGTCTTCCACCCCCAGCAATTCTGAAGGTGTGTCAAACTATTTTTTTCATGTTACTAAGACTTTCTGTATTGTGTGATCTTGACCCATGGTGATGCTACATTATGGATGCTAAATGCAATCAGGGAGCACAGTGTCTGTGGAAAAGCAAGTCACATAACTTTCTCAGACTAGCCTGAGAAAGTGGCCTGGGAAATCATAAGGAGGAATCAAAATAATCCTTAGAGATAGAAGACAGCCTTGCAGGTGTTGTTTGTCAGTTTCTTGTTTTCTTGCAAGAGAAAGTCGAGGGGTGGTGTACCCCACTGACCAATGATAGTGATGTGTTAGTTCACTGACCAATAAGGGTTTTACCTTTCCAGACCTTTACGTATTTGTCTGTAAAAGAAGATCTGGGGTAATAAACCTTGCTCTCCTGTTCAACTCACAAGAGAGTCTGTGTTGTGCTTCTTGCTGTTCCCAATATAGTGCAACATTACATCAATCTTTAAGCTCCTAAAGTTTTAAATCAAAGGTACTTCATAAAGAAATAATTGTGAAGGATAACCATTCAGCACTCAGGGGGTTTAAATCTATGAAAGTGGATAATATCTTTCAAAGAAATGCTGCTATGCATTTCTACAGGTATGAATCTCTGCAAACATATTCTGTATATAAAGCAATTTTACAATTCTTGCTTGCTCTTTTTCTGTAACTGTAGCGTAAACTTGTAATCTTTATTCTTCTGTTTCTCTCAGCCTGTAACACTCTGGACAGGAAAACAGGTTTTCAGCCTCATTCTCAAACCCAGTGATGATTGTCCTGTAAAAGCCAACCTACGAACAAAGGGCAAGCAGTATTGTGGCAAAGGAGAGGACCTGTGTTACAATGATTCCTGTAAGTGACACTTCTAAAGCCATGTTTTGGAAGTCTTCAAAGAAGTCATAGAAACTGAGCTCACTGTAGGCATTGAAGCAGTACTTGACATAGGTGTTCTTGAAATGAAAAATAAAATCTTGCAGTTTTTCTTGAGAGTTGAAGTCATGCTAAATATGTTTTCTTAAACTGAAATGTCTTTTGTATGACACTCAGCTTGTCATGGTGCTAACTTAGTGTTTGAAGGTGAGAGAGAAGAAAGCAAAGCTTAGGAAGTTGTTCAGAGGGCAAACGGAAAAATTTAGTCTACTGATGGGGGATAGTAATGCAGGAATTACAAGTCAAACACTGAAAAGAGTTAGAACGTGCAGAGAAGATGAATCCCTAGGATATCAAGCCATCCATGTCCTTCTGGTTAGGGACATCAGTGGCAGATGGAATGCAAAGCCCTGTGGTTGAAAAGGCTGTAGGAGATGAGCAAGACTTAGCTTAGAATTAATTGATCATTCATGTGGTGACTGTTGGAAAGGAACAGGCAAGGTTAGGCTGGTTCCTTGCTGCTCACAAGTTTTAAGCTGAGGAGCCATTGATTTACACTAATACTGTCATGCAATGTTGTCTTGAGAAAAAGAATATCCTAGTTGGCCCTCAAGTCCTCTCTACAGATAAGAGTGATTTCTGTAGATGAAAATAACACTCTGTGCTATGAAGTTGGTTGTAAACACAGTGGAACAATATTTTTCAGCTTGTAAATACTGTAGGATAAAAGGTCACAAAGCAATCCTGCTCTCACTCCTGTGAATGTAAGACATCTTTATTTCACAGTCTATTAATTTTAGAAAATATAGGAAGAGTTTCCTTTTTCTGAGTTTAACAGGAGCACATGATGTGGAACACTTAAAGATTTTGTTGTTGACTGTGTTCAGTTCTCTGAAAAAAAAATCATATCTGAAGGCATAGTGATTCTCTTCAGAAAGTTCTCTGCAAATTCTTAATAGTCTCAAGAAAACCCAGTATCATGTTTTCATTTGATATAAGTGATAGAGCAGGGATTTGTGCTTCAAGAATACCTAAATGCACATTGAAAATATTGAGCATGGACAAAGCTTTTATTTCAAAATTCTCTCCATAAATGATTAGTAGTGCTTAGTGAATGTTTTAGAAAACTGGTGAACTCTTTTTGCCTTTTCATTTCTAGATGTCACAATTCAAAACAGCGAGTTAATGAGCGGCAGTATGGACAAAGGAACACTGGGCTCAGGATCCAAGAACAACATCTTCTACATCTTGCTGAGAGACTGGGGCCAGGTGGAAGCTGCAGATGCCATGTCACGTCTGGCCAGACTTGCTCCAGTCTATCTTTGTAAGTACATTTCCTTGTAAAATAGTACTTCAATGCTGAAATAAAGAGCAAGCCAGATTTTTGCTTTGAATATGACATGTTGTGCTTTTAAAAAAATAAGCTTGTTTTGAAGCTGATAGACAGGGAATTTATTGTGGGTATGAAGTGCTTGTGGTGGTCACATGGTGGGAGGCAAAATTGAAAGTTCCCAATAATATTTTCTGGGTTTGTTTTCTCTATATGAGATTGAGTTATCAAAATAATTTATTTTCTTTTTTAATAATAGCTAATCGTGGCTTTTCAATTGGGATTGGTGATGTAACCCCTGGGCAGGGACTGTTAAAAGCTAAGTATGAGCTCCTGAATGCTGGCTATAAGAAATGTGACGAGTATATTGAAGCTCTGAACACTGGCAAGCTGCAGCAGCAGCCTGGTTGTACTGCAGAAGAGACACTAGAGGTAAAATTTTAAATTTAATTCACTATCCACTTGGAGTAGAGGCTTCACAAATACATTCTTGTACATTGCAAAGTCTAAAGTTGTCTTCTGAAACCTAAAAATACAAGCATATACAGTCCCTAGGCATGTAACTTGAGCTGAGTCTGTATAGACTTAAGATGTTTGTGTGCATCTAAAAATGTTAGCTAAACACAGAGCAACTGAAATCCTCCAGTGTGGAATGGGGTGATACAAGAGAATAGAATTACACAGGTAATTGTAATGGAGTTGATTGCATTGATCAAGATTTTCATGGTTATCTTCTATGTAGCACAGTGTGACTTAGCATTTAGTGCAATGCTCAATTTAGCTGATGTTTTTGATGCTGATAAGAGATTGTCATGTTCCTGGATCCCTCTGTCTTACCCCAACAGAGACATTTTCTTCAGCAAACTGGAAGCTGAAGAAAAAGACAAGCTGAAATTTAAAACTGTTTTACTTGTAGCAAAAACTGGGTTTCTTTGTCTTTACTGTTTTCTAAATTCCCTGTGACTACTGAAGGTGTTGCTGGGAGTAATAGAATTGTTTGTGGTAGTGTTTTTTAGCAAATTCTGAACCTCTGAAATACTGTATTTCAGGCCTTAATCCTTAAGGAGCTATCTGTTATCAGAGATCATGCTGGCAGTGCCTGTCTTAGAGAACTGGACAAGAGCAACAGTCCCCTGATCATGGCTCTCTGTGGTTCTAAAGGTAGGGACAGCTGAACTTGGCATAGGTTACTCACTCCTTCACTTAAATGAAAGTTACTTGTTCCATCCTTATAGCTTGTTCTGTACTGTCAGTTGTGCAAGTTCATGTCATAGCTGCTTTAAGTGGCTCAGTAAGTACAGGTTGGGTATAGTTAGTTAGAATCAAGCTGATGTTCTGATATTCTTGTGTCTTAATTTTAGTAACAATTGCAAAACATCTTGTTGGAACTTTTGATGTTCTTAGGACTTGAACTAATTAGTCAGTAAAAAGTTTTCTGTTATGTTTCTATTTCAAGTATTTATATCACATAGAAAAATCAACTGTAAATGAGACATTCAGAATTAGACCTAACATTTCCTAGAATTGTGGAATTATTTGCAAGGGACTTTAAAGATCGTCTAGTTCCAACCCCCCTGCCATAGGTTGGGACACCTTCTATCATACCAAGATGGGGTATGCACAGCTTCTCTGAGCAACCTGTTACAGTGTCTAAGCACCCTCATAATAAAGAGTTTGTTCCTGATGTCTAATCTGAGCCTGCCCTCTGACAGTTGTAAGTCATTCCCCCTGTTCTTTCACTACATGCCCTTGTGTAAAGTCCCTGTCTTTCATGTAGCCCTTCTTTAGGTACTGGAAGGTGCTATGAGGTTCCTCAAATTCTTGAGTGAGTTTTCATTTGTTTCCTTCAAGAATTTGAAGAAATCACTTTTGCATTTTTTAGCTGTCTAATAAATTGTGGAAAGCCTTGTAAGTGACATGTTGTCTTCTAAAGAAATACTGAAATCTAAAATGAGGAATATATTAGGTGTATAATTTTTGTGGGGGTGATGGGGAGGCGTTGTTTGCCAACATACTCAGCAAATAAACCTTCTGAATTAGTGGCTTCATTCTCTGGGACTTAGTTTGTTCTAGGAGTCCTGGTAGACACTGAATGCTTTATGAAAAATATTGTTGGAAGTATGTTTATTGAAGAAATTGTGAAGCAAAATACATAGGTTAGGATCATGGACTATGTAAAACACAATCTGTATTACACCCCAGGATAATATAAGGACTGGAGCCAAATTATGGCGTTAGTGTCTTTGACCCAAATTTTAAAAAAGTTAAATATTGTTGGCTGTATCATAAACTTAATTCCCAGCCTTTGCATAAATGTTGAAATGAACAGGATGAGTTACAGAAAAACTTCTCTAACTCTTGCAGTTCTGTTTTGTTGAGCAGTTATGAAGCTAAGTATTTGATTTTCATGGAAGTGAAGATAGCTCATCAGGGAAGCAGCATATCCCTCATTTGTGAGTGAGGGGCTGTCTTCTCCTTTGTTTTTCAGGCTCCTTCATTAACATATCCCAGATGATTGCTTGTGTGGGACAGCAGGCTATCAGTGGGTCCCGTGTTCCCGATGGTTTTGAGAACAGGTCCTTGCCTCACTTTGAGAAGCATTCTAAGGTAATTCTGGATGTTTACAATGGACTTTGAAGGGAAGTGAAACAAGTTTGCTTAAGCCATTTTGAGAAGAGAGCATGATAAAATGTGTTGTCGTGACATGCTGAAGGAAAAGGATCATATATGGTCAATTTCAAGTGTTTTGTGTGATTTGAGAGCTAACAACAGTGTTCTGAATTGCTGTAGGATATCTACTTAGCTTGACTTTTTACAGCTAAGCCTTGCTTTGACCTTTCTAATTTAGTAAAAATTAAAGTGAGGTGATGATACATTTTTGGTTCTCTTGAGATTCCTAAAAATAATTTTTTCAAGTTTCTTGCTGGTGTTATATTTGACTGCACTAATACTTTCCAGGAAAACTGCTGAATGTGTGTTGGTGTCTTTATAAATAGGTGAGACATGCCAGATAAACTATTCTGGTTTTGCTCCTTTTCCACCAGGATAGGTACAGTGGGTTATTTTCAGTGTTTCATGTCTCAGTTCGGTTCCACATGAAGCAATAATGACTCTCATGCACTTGTATATAGAATTCAGTGAGATTAATTTCTTTTAAAGTGCTGTTTGAAATCTAATGAACACTACAAAGGTTCTAGGTTTAAGCCCATAGTCTAGCTAGTGTGTTAGTTGGTAGATGTGTCAGATGGTATCTATGACGCTGGCATATGTGGTTAAGTGTCTAAATTCAGTTTCTGAGTTCTGTAACATACTGAATAAGTAGAAAAAGAAACAATATTTAATGGATTAAATAAAAAGAAAAAAAATTTAGCTCTAGCTTTTTTTCTGATTTAGAAAGCATTATTTGTTAAATAACAGCAAAAAGTAATTTTTGACTTAAAGAGATGCCTGTATAAATTTCACTGGCAAGAACTATCCTTATGAGTGAGGGAAAACCATTCCAAAAAATTAATTATATACATATCCCCAGTTATATTTTTCCTGGATTCCTTAGTCTTCAGCAAATACCTTTGAACTACCATAGCAAAATGAACATTCCCACTTGCGTTTTCAGTTTTTTCAAGTTTAATGGAATGTTGGTACAGTGTTGGGGAAGGAATAGCTGGAAGTGTGACAAAGTTTGTAGGGGGAAGGAGAAACTATTAAATTAGTTTGGAAGAACTAGGCAAGGGTTTCTGAAACCTTTATTCAGATCTGAAAAACAAATATGGAACTTGAGAGCTAAGCAGAGCTGAGATCATTGTCCTGTGTTGGTGGGGGTATTGGCTAACCTTGGGATAGAATTTCGATGACATTCACCATGTCTTTCTGTAACATACAGAATGCTTGTTGCATTTTAACTGTGTTTTTCCCACTCTTCCCTGCAGCTCCCTGCAGCAAAAGGCTTTGTTGCAAACAGCTTCTACTCTGGGTTGACTCCCACTGAATTTTTTTTCCACACAATGGCTGGTCGAGAAGGTCTGGTTGATACAGCTGTTAAAACAGCTGAAACTGGGTATATGCAGGTAACTGTCAGCAGAGTGAGGGTTTTATCAGTCTTGGAAAACGTGGCTATTTCTCATGTGCATGTCAAGGTGATGGATCAGGGAGAAGTGCAAGCATTGTGTGTTTTCAATGTAACAGAAAAATTTATACTGTGAAATACCTGGCTTGCTCTGTTCTTCAGGAGGTGTGGAGTTTGTGAGACCTCAGCCAATGGTACAATAACATGCTTATATTAAGCTATTTCCTCTTGGATATGGGTTTTAAAAGTCCTTGTTCTGTGCAGCTGTTGACAACTGCTTTCTGTGTAGCGTGTTCCTAAACCTGATGGAGTGATTACAGAAATACAGCTAAAGCTCCCTTTCAATGTCAGTTCTCTCTTGGTAAGAGGCACCTTGGCCATATAGACTTAGACTGGTTCTGTAAGACTTCAGTGTCTCTGGCTGTAAATAAATGTCCCTCCAACAAAGCTTCTTGCTGTTATGTGCAGTCTCAAGATTTCTGTTCCAACATTTAAGTAGTACTTAAATTATAGCCTGCTTCCTGATGTAACAGTCAGTAGAAAAGCCAAGATAATTTGGGACTGGGAACACATTCCAAGATACACAAGTAACTATACAAAGACAGAAAGAAACCACCTTTTGGGGTGGGTGACTAATTAGACCATTTGTCCCCAAAACTAATGGAGTAATCTTGGCATGTGTGCAAGTATTTACAGATGTATATAAATATAATAAGCAACCTGCAAAATACTTTTCCTCTTCAACTTTCTTCCAATATCAATGAATTTTAACACTTGGACTTTGAAATTAAAAAAAAAATCTTGGCATTTATTTTATCTTACCTTTTTTCTCATGCTTGAGAAAAAAATACCAATTTATAGTCTACTTTAGATGATCTAATTTACTTTCAAGGAAAAATGAAGTCCATATTTCAAGTAAAAATGTTTTTAACCTAAAATGTTTCATAGTATGCTTTCCTTTTGGGAATGCAAATGAATATGTTAGTTAAGACTTCCCAATATAAGGAGTTAATGTAGGAGAGGCAAATAAGCCAGATAGAAAAATGGCTTTGGCAGGTGACCGCTTTGGTTTTTCTCAGTGAAAACAAGTAGTTCTGCTTTCATATACAAAAAGTATTGTATCCCATGGAAGGATATGAATGTTATGTCAGAAAAACCCACCCAAATAAATCCCTCAAACTACAATAGGGTTTTGCAGCTTAGCATTAGGTTTTCTATATAGTGCAATTCTAAATGTGTGGAGTATTGTATTGTTGTGTGAAATTTTGTTGACTTTCATGTTCTGTGCAATGTACAGTAAATCCTGAGGGCTGTAATGCATGATTTTAAATAGGTTTTCATGCCTGCTCATCACTGTCAGATTTATTTCCTGAGTCCAGTTCCTGTACTTTTTGTATTGCAAATCAACAGTTATTTTTAAAAATATACATTTTACTTTCCTTGGTTTTTTTTTTCCTTTCAGAGACGTCTGGTGAAATCCCTTGAAGATCTTTGCTCACAGTATGATTTAACAGTAAGAAGTTCTACTGGTGACATTATACAGTTTATTTATGGAGGAGATGGCTTGGATCCTGCAGCTATGGAAGGGAAGGATGAACCACTGGAATTCAAGCGAGTTCTAGACAATATCAGGGTAAGGATTACTGAAATACTTTTTGAAAGTGTGAAAATACTGTTAAGCATGGAGAAGAAAGTAGTAAATTATGGGGAAAACTGTTTCAGGCAGTATTTATTTTCAGATTGCCTTTTTTGAATGGTCTTGGTCAGTCTTTCAGCATGTGTGTTCTAAGAATAGTAGATATTTTTTCCAGTTTGTGTACAGAGACCAAACCATGTATAAGCTGTGAAAAGTAAAATTTCTTTCTGTGCTTGAACATAGTTTTAGGGCCTAATACCTAATTCACTAGATAAATTGCTACTGGCTTATTTGAGTACTAGTTTGGTACACTGCATAGATTAATTCTCTATTAAATTGAGATGTGGATGTTCTTGAGTTGAACTGGCTGGTGATTATTCAGTAATATTGTGATGTTTGAAGACTTGTATTGTTCAATTTTAGTTTTCTGGTTGGTTGGTGTGTTGTGATCCCTTTCCACCAGAGAAAAGCCTTTTGCTGAGATAACTGTTTAGATTTCTGTAATATGAGTGTAATAAATGGGTAGAACTAGAAATGTCTGAGTGTGTACCTAGAGATTTGCAGAAATAAGTAGGAGTGGATGTGGCTCTTCTTTACACAGTAGTCTAATATAGTTTAGTAAACCAAAAACAAACAAAAAAAAAATCTCCATTAAGCAAACTACAAAAAGACACAACCAGAAATAAAGAATGCTGTTACTCAGTTCTACATGTGTGTTCTGTGTCTTTGCAATGGAGTTTTTGTGCATGTGCTGTCTGTGAAGAAGTCGTGTTTTTTCCTGTGAAGGCTGTCTATCCGTGCCGAAGTGAACCAGCCCTTAGCAAAAATGAATTGGTGTTAACATCCGAGTCCATCATGAAGAAGAATGAATTTCTTTGCTGCCAAGAAAGTTTTCTGCAGGTAATTATCTCACTTCCTTATCACACAGTCATTAACTTTTCCTTATGAATTAAGGACAGGACTTTAGCCTGTCTCGGAGACTACTTACGTGGGTTTTAAGGGTGAGTGAAGGTTCACATGACTGCTTGCACTTTGAACTGTAAAATTAAATTTGTTTGAAAGAGTATAGGGCAATTTTAATATTTATGAGAGCAGCCACTCTCAAGATTTCCTTGAGAATCACTGATCAAAACTGTAGAATTAACCTGCCTGTAGAATTAGCCTTACCTCCATATAAAGCTGTTATCTTGATGAACCTTCTGATTACTGGCAGTGATGAGAACAGGATGAATTTAATAACCTGTCTTTGAAGGGTTTCTTTTTAATAGATCAGAGTGCTTCAGAGTACAAGGTAAACCTGAATTGCATTTCTGTTGATAGAGTCAAGTTGAAAAAATAGTTATACCCATATTTGAAATATGCTGTAAATCTTAAATGCAAGGAAAAGAAATCAAATAATTTAATATCAGAGTTTGGGGATAAAGCTGTTATTTGAGGTATGCATCTTCTAAGTCATATCATGAAAGTTTAAATAAATGTTATTAATTTCAGAAACACAGATATGGCTACCTTACCTTAGTGATAATTAGATTAAGATTTTTAAGTTTTAGATAGTTACATTTTCTTCTTTCCTTTTTTTTTTTCTGTTCATCCTTGAAGGCTTTAACTGAGACAGGTTATGAAAAATATAATGAGGTAATTGTAGCATGTGTGTGCATTGTGTGAGCATTAATGTTAGTGCTTTTTAGCTAAAGATGTGTGTATAGTGCTAAAGTAATTGATTAGCATATATACATTACTGCTTGTTTAATTACGACATAGGTGTTCATCACAATTATTTAACTTTCTTAATGTGGAAACTGTGATACATTAATTAATACCCATTGCTAAATTGAAGGATTTTGAGGAAGCTTTATTTCAGTACTTGACACTTCATTCTAAAAGTCATTCCTTCAGTCTCTAGGGATATGAGCATATTTTTCTGGTGTTTACCTTTCCTTCCTCCACTTTTCCATTCCAGAACAGAGATGCTTCTTAGTGCTGTTATTTTAGTAGGAGGTTCCTATAATGGGCTTATCCAGTCCAGAACATAGTATGTTCTACACATGTAAAATAGCTTACACATGTCTAAATAGCCTCATCCAAATGGGCAGCATTCTTTCTTCCTGCAGTCTGCCCTTGCTGGAGGAAATTTCAGCTGATGAGAAAGCAGACTGTTGGCTGGCACAGTTAATTATAGTAATATTTTAACATATTCGAGTATATTAAGGTAAAGGTGAAGGGATTTTTTTTTTATTCAGACTGGAATTGGGGAAATCCTTAAAAGCCCTCACAATTAAAAAAATCAGTCGTTTTTCTGTGCTTTTTTTTTTTTGAGATGATGGAATTGGGAGTGCTGGAAGTGTGTTGCAAACACAGAAAAAGCTCAGCACACAGCCAGTCAGTGCTGCCATATTCAGAGTTGGCCTACTGGGTCTGCCCCAACTGGAGCAGCTTTTGGCTGAATCTCGTGGCATTGTCTGTGCCACTCTGCATTCCAGTGGTTTCTTCACTGCAAGGACTGCAATGTGAGCAGTGCTCCTGGTGTGTAAATGATCCCACTAAACTGGCTGCTGGGACACCTGATGTAAGCCCTACGAGCACAAGGTTTGCACCCTGAACTGTCCTTTTGGCTAAACAGCAGCTCTGGAGGAGCTGACGAGGCCTGTGTTGAACCACATCTCACTGAACCCCTGTGCTGCCTTTTTGTTAATCTGGTCCAGACAAAGACTTCATGGATTTGGAAGTTATGAAAAAAATCAATGTTTTTTTGAATCCACTCTGGAAGTTAAATAGCTGTGCTCATAGAGTACAGTGTTGCACTAAAGATTATAAATCCATAGAGAGAGATAGGCTTAGCAAAGATGAGCTATTTTCATTCCATTTGTAACAAAAAATTAATCCATAGTTTAGATGCCAGAAATCCAAGAAGAATAAGTAATTTCCTCTTTTAGGTGTTCTGCATGAATAAAAATTTGACAATGAAATATAAGTCTTCATAGATTTATCTTCCACCTTTTCTGACTCTGGTGTATGGAAATAACATCTAATTTGAGTACTTTATTCAGAATTACACATAATGATGGATTTATTGTGCTGGAGTTGTTTGGATGTTTTTTTAAAGGACTTTTGAACTCGAGCACTGTCAAAGAGGAAAAGTCTTCTGCAAATTCTGCAACATTCCTTTCTTTATGCACCTGTAATAAAAAGATAAATTCTCTAATACCATATTATTGCCTAAACACTTATTTTAGGAAATAAATCACATTATCAATTTTTGCAAATATTTTGGGGTCAAAAGCGTTAAAAATGTCCAACTACAATTATTTGTGAATAATGCTACTTACTGCAGGGCAAAAGAAAGGGGCAAAAGCATAAGTATTCATCCTGTCATCCAAGTGAGGAAGCAACTTTGAAGCATCCATTCCAACAGCACTTCGGTTGTCCTTCCTTTTGAACTCAGTTCTGGTATTCACAGAAAATAATGTACTCTCTGCAAAGACCTTGAATGCCAGTAAGAATGTTGTTATTTTGAGAGTGAGAATTCTGTTAGAATGTAATAGAAGTGTTTTCATAATGATTCTATGAACTTGGCTGTGAAGAAAAATAAAAAGGCAGTCCCTCAGATACTTAGTTTTGCAAGTAATTGTCAGTGCTCATCTGACTGTGGTGGTTGCAAGTAGTCTGGTACCTAGTGCAGAAGAGGTGATACTCTGTAACCATCACTCTGTTAAGTAGAAGTAATGGCGTAGAAGGGGTTTAAAAAGACTCTAAAAAATCCAAGTGTTTGTTTCTCAATGGAGGTTTTCCTAAATCATGGTTGAAATAGATGGGAAGGAATTCCTTTTGCTTTTTGTTTGTATTTTGGTTTTGATGACCTTGTGTTATGGTAATGACTTGCACTGAGTCTATGCTTGTGGAGGAGTTTAATCACGGATGTCATATTTCATGACTTCTTGTGTCATGAAATGTATAGATGTCTATATCCCAAGTGGAATGACTGAATGATCTTTTGTAGAATAAATGTTGTGTATTTTTTAACAGTATTGTTTCAGTGTTGTTATGTTCCAGTAAAGACCATTAGAACTTATTTTGGGTAAGCCTGGTAAGATAGTGAAGGGTCTGTGTACTATGATGTGTTAAATGCAATTATCTGCAAGACCACTCCACAGCATAGAGAAGTTATTTGAATTATATTAGGTAAAGACTGACATGTATATGATAGTTTTGAGGCTTTTCTCACAAATAAAGTGCACCTCAAATCTATCCAGCAGATATACTTTGTATACTTCCTCTCTCACCACAGTCTTTCCATTTCAACTATTTTGAATACTGAGAAATGAGTAAGAATGTATTTGTGTCAGTATTGCCAAAAAATAAAAATTTTGAGTTGGGTTTTTTTAAAGTTTTTAAATCACTTTCAGTTAGTAGGAAGGAAGGAAGGATCAGCCCAGGTATCAAGTCAGGTATCTTCAACTGTCAGTGTGTGCTTAGGAAGGATGCTTTTTATTCAGCATGGACTGTAGTCCTCATGTACTACTACTGATTTGTGGCTACATGAAAGTCGATCTGGTTTGCTAAATTCTAATGTATGTGCTTGTCTAAATTTTGATGTTCTCTTCATATTGTGCATTATTAACTTATTGTAAATATTTGGAGGGTTAAGTAAATAATTTACTATGGATGACTTCAAATGGAGGCAATGTCTTTGCTTACTGTGGTTTTAATGTGATTTCAGGAAATTAAAAAATTCATCAAAGGTGTTTCTGAGAAGATAAAAAAAACTAGGGACAAGTATGGAATTAACGACAATGGCACAACAGAGGTAAATAGTTTCAATGGGGTAATGATGTACTTCTTTTCAGTCTTCATAAGTTGTCGCTTTTCCAACTATTCCATTTTCTTTTCAGCCAAGAGTTTTATATCAGTTGGATAGGATTACTCCAACACAACTAGAGAAGTTTCTAGAGACTTGTAGAGACAAATACATGAGGTGAGTGTTTGCCCTGCAGTGTTCTCAGTGCTGCTGTTCTGTTGGTGACTTATGGGTGTATTTTGCTCTTTTTACTGTATGAGTGCTGGTTCTGTTGTGAATGCAGTACAAAGACTTAGAAACAATTGGCTCCAATGACATAAACATTGCAAGACAAAGGTAGGATTAAAAAAAAAATAAATCACTGTCTACAGATGTGCTTGTTAAGGCAGAGTTGAGTCTTGTAAGTCTTATACAAAAGTTCTAGAGGTCTAACAGGTGGAGTTCCTACATTTGTCTTGAATCAAAATCAGATCCTTTCATTAACAGACTTTGGTATCCTTTTATACTGTAAAAAAATGCTTTGTTTCATTTTATATTTCTTGAGCATGCAAAGCTATCTGCTTGTGTTTAAGCACCTTCCTTCTGAAGTAATAGTAATCATACCAACAAGCACAGTTTCAGACTTTAGCTACTCATTACTTGTATCCACAGACTGTGTTTTGACAGCAGATTCTGGTAAAAGCCAAAAGTGATAGGATTCAGAGTAAGGGAGGATATTGTTTAAACACTTCACAATCTTACACCCACTGCCAGACATGTTTCCTTCCTCCCCCTCTTGCAGAAGGTTTTTGAAAACCTTCAATAAGTCCATACAGAACAAAGTCTGAATAGATGAGTTTCAAATTCATATGAGTGTTGATAGCTATTCTTATCTACAGAGTCTGAGGAGTTATATTGCTCTTTGTTCTAAAATGTTCTTTGATCTGTTAGGCACTCAGAGGATCCTTTGTTTGCTATCCTTGGTTTTTACCAGGATAATGCTAGTGTGGATGTTCTAGTCTCTTTATCCATTGAGATTTATTTCATTTACTTAGACTTCTTGGATTTGGGCACTCACATGCAGCCATGAGTGATCTCTCCTTTGTGGTCTACCTGCATCAATTGTTTCCTAATGTTTTATTCTTCTAGAAAATTCATGAATGTGTTAGATTCTTTACTATTTTAAAGCAATTACCAGGTTTTTACCTTACCTTATTAGGAGTACTTGTTTACATTTGTCTTAAATGTTTTTAGACGTAAATCATGATTTTTACTGTAATAAGTAAATGTTAGCATATGGGGTTTCCCTAAAGGGAGAATCCTGGATTGATGCTCAGGAGGAAGAGGAGAAGCATTTTGTAATTTGTTATGGAAGTTATGCTCCATCTGAGGAATGCTTATATAACAGGGCATCTTTTTGCTTTGCATGAGATCAGCCTTAAATTGGTGACCTTTCAACCTCTCTCTTGTATGTTTACTGAAATAGTGTATCAACAAGCTTCTCATGTATCTACCAGAATAGTTTGTTATTGTTTGCTTAGGATCTTACACCTTATTCAGTTCCATATCTCTTTCTGTATTTTTTATCAGGGCACAGATGGAGCCTGGTTCTGCAGTAGGAGCTCTCTGTGCACAGAGTATTGGTGAGCCTGGCACACAGATGACTCTGAAGACTTTCCATTTTGCTGGTGTTGCTTCAATGAACATTACTTTGGGTGTGCCAAGGATCAAAGAAATCATTAATGCTTCTAAGGCTATTAGGTACTAACATTATTTTGATTTGTTTGGGGTTTTTTTTTTTTTCCTTTGCCCAAATTAAACCTGGTGGATAAATTTGCAATACATGATAACATTTCCCTGTCCTCAGCAATCTACTAGGCATCATTCAGTGCAGATACTCAAACAAGAAAAATCTGATGTCTGCCCAACTGTGATACTTAAGCCCAGAAAGAAAAGCTAATAAAGGAAAGTGATTTTTCATAAGTGTAATATTTCCTTAGATGTCTCATCTGTTGTGAAGGGCTCTGGTGCTTAGCAGTACTTGAAGCATACCTATTTATAGGAATGCATGAAGCCATGCTTAAATAATACTAGAATAATATATGCCATGGAAACAATGGCTAGTACTTTTGTGTTTGCTTGTTTTTACCAGCCTGAAGTACCTGAACAGTAATTTTTCTTATATATACCTGGGGAAGCTGAAGATCTCTTTATCTTACTGAATACTGCTCTAGATAAGAGAGAAGTATAGGCAGGCTGTAATTCAAGTTGCCAGCTGTACTCCAGCTGAGCAATTTCTTATCTGGGTTTTTGTGTGTGTGTTTATTCTTGTAGCACCCCTATTATAACAGCACAGTTGGACAAAGATGATGATCCTGATTTTGCCCGTCTGGTTAAAGGAAGAATTGAGAAAACTTTGTTAGGAGAGGTAAAAAAAATTGTATTATTGCTGATGCTTTAAGTATAAGCATTAGCCAATTGCCATGGGGTATTTTAGCCATTTTTGCATGCTAACTGTTTTGCCCTTGTCTCTTAAAGATTTCTGAATATATTGAGGAAGTGTTTCTTCCAGATGACTGTTTCATCCTAGTGAAGCTGTCTTTAGAGCGCATTAGACTACTGAGATTAGAGGTGAGTTGTTCAGTTCTTACACAGATTATACTTTTGATATGTCTCTTAATCCTGTGTCAGTAATCACACCAGGGGAAGCTAGAAAAAAGGAAGTAAATGATGAATGTTGTGTGGCTACATTACATCATCTTTTTTTCCTGGCAAAGTGGATAATAATTTCCCCCTTATTTGGAAATGAGAGAACATACATTTATGTCTTGCTAAACACAGGGATGCCATTTCCATCCATTGGTTAATGTACAGGCTGGTACCCTCAGCATAGGATACTGTTTCATACAATTTATAAAACTAATTTAGAAGAGAGTATTTGGGGATTTTTTTTACTATCTTTTTCCTTCTATAGTGTGTTGAAAGATTTCTGCATTTATTTGAGCACACTGATATCTGCTGTGATCACACTGATGTTTTCTGGTTGCCTTTTGCCACAGGTGAATGCAGAGACTGTGCGCTACTCGATTTGCATCTCTAAACTCAGAGTGAAGCCTGGGGATGTTGCCGTCCATGGAGAAGCAGTTGTGTGTGTGACCCCTCGTGAAAATAGCAAGAGTTCCATGTATTATGTATTGCAGTCCCTCAAGGAAGAGCTACCTAAGGTAAAAGCAAAGGCTGTTTTATGCTTTTGTGGAAGGTAATCAGTAGTAATAATTTTTCCCATAGTGGCAAGATGAAAAAATTCTTGTCAGTATTGACAGTGAAGACAGGCTGGGTCAATAATTCTTAGATTGCAGTGGTACTGCCTTGCTGTTGGAACCAACCCATCCTTTACTAGTACTTGCAAATAAAATGGTAACTTTGATATTTCCCTTACAACAAGCATTCCAAGTGCAGCAGTTGTATGAATGAAATAGTTACATCTGCTTCCAGCTACACCTAGAATTGGACCACATGACAGTATCTGGCATTTTTTCAGCTTTCTGTGAGGAGACTGTCTACTCTGGACTTGAAAAACAGAGATGAGTGAATCTTTGTTGTTAGCAGCTTGCCTTTTTATTTGTATGGGTCTGCCACCATTCAGACACCCAACCTGAGTGTGGGAATATCTGACATAAAATATAAAATGTAGATAGTGAGTAAGGTTTCTAGTACAGTGTCAATTTTGCACTAGTGTGTTTAAGAGCAAGAAGTCTTACTCACGTCTCTTTTGAGTGAGCCTTTACTCTACATACTAGACCTTCTGCACAGGTTGAAATGCTGGTGTTAACTTCTTATATTGTGTTACTGTATACATCAAAGTTACTAGGGTTTTTTGTTTGTGAAGGTTGTAGTGCAAGGCATACCAGAGGTTTCCCGAGCTGTCATTCATGTTGATGAACAAAGTGGAAAGGAAAGATACAAACTTCTGGTTGAAGGTGATAATCTACGAGCTGTTATGGCTACTCATGGAGTGAAAGGAACAAAAACATCCTCTAACAACACTTATGAGGTAATGTCTAAATGGCTGCTGTGGGGTTTTCCCCATAGCATCTTTAATACAAGTGCTTGTTTATGCTCAGATGCAGCAGTTGTTATGGAATGAAGCCTGATCTCACTAATACATGTCAGAATGAATTAACACAAGAGAATAAATCACTGGCAGCACTGTTCACTTCAAATAAGCTGTTTCTATATATTTAAAATGGAGAACTTTAAAAGGGTAGTCAAAGATATGGAATATCAATACGCTATCAGATAGTATTTATTCCAGGAATATACTTGCTCCAAGCTCTTGGTTCTTCATTCATGTAACATGCAACAATCATGTAACAATCTCTTGTGTAGGTGGAGAAAACTCTGGGAATCGAAGCTGCTCGAACTACTATTATCAATGAGATTCAATATACAATGGTGAACCATGGCATGAGCATTGACAGGAGACACGTTATGTTATTGTCTGATCTAATGACTTACAAGGTTTGTACTATGTTTTTTCTAAGTGTTGCATTGGCCTGTTTATACAAATTAATTTTATCATGTTTGAGAAGGGTGGGTGAGCTCAGGAGATGGAAATTAATTCTGAGCTTAAAGAATTCAAAGTTGTACTGACCTAATACTGTTACATGTATTTTATGCAAAATGCTTAATTACTCTAATTCTTTGGGGGAGGAGGATCTATTTTGACTGGAAACAAATTGATATAATGAGTAGAGAATGATAATTTCATATTGAAAATAGGAATCCTAAAAATGATGGTGTGAAAAACAACTGTCTGGGTAGCCATGCATACAGTTCAGGGTTTGCTGTGCAGAAAACCCCATGGGGAGTGGTTTGTAACAGCTGCACCATATGTGAGAGGCAAGGGATACAGACATTACAAATAGAATCAGCTGATATGAACAGTCTTATACAATGTGTTAGTACAAAATCATATCT
The DNA here is from genome assembly GCF_001522545.3 of Parus major. Lineage (NCBI taxonomy): Eukaryota > Metazoa > Chordata > Aves > Passeriformes > Paridae > Parus > Parus major. Next base: position 19,742,460 of record NC_031775.1, read on the forward strand.
GGTCTTTACTGATTGATTTCCTTTAAAGTTCAGTGCACTTAGTGAAGTAAGATTTTGCAATTTGCCTGCCAGGGTGCAAGGGTTTAATTTGAGTGAAATGGATGGAGTTTTGATTTGTTCCAAAACTATAGAGCTTTGTTGGACTGAGCTGCACCAGTGACAAGGGCTGACCCTGTGAAGCTGCAGCACAGCAGTAGAAAAGGGCATCAGAGTGCTATGTTTCAAACTTGGTGTGCTCCTACGTGCATTCTTTTGCCTGTACTTCTGACCTAGGCTTCAGTGTGCAATCTGGTATAATCAGAATGTTTCTAACAAACATAGGCACAAACAAGTCAAATTAGTTTAAAAAACTAAGTATCTTTTTTTCTGGAGAGTGAGAAAATGAAGATTTAGCGTCTTCTGTAATCTCCTGGCAGATGAGGTCAGATTTACCTGTAGATAATAGGCAGTAGATTCAGCATAGTGCTCTCAGATCCTGCTGAAGTTTGTAGCTCAGCAGCCAGTTATAATTGTGGCAGTTTGTGGCTATGTTTCTTTTGATTTTTTCAGTACTCGAGATCTATTCAATATTCAAGATCTATTAACCATTTATATCAGCTTATGTTGTATATGAATAATGCCTTATATGTTATGTAAATATTGATTATTACCAAATTATTAACCTTCCAGATGTTGATCTGTGAATCATGTGCATTTTGTGTATTATGGCAATACTGACTTGTAGATAGTATATTTATTTACTCAGGCTTACTCTTTGGGTTTTTCCATCAATCAAGGGTGAAGTGCTGGGCATTACCAGGTTTGGACTGGCAAAAATGAAGGAAAGTGTGTTGATGCTGGCTTCTTTTGAAAAGACTGCAGACCATCTCTTTGATGCTGCCTACTTTGGACAGAAGGATTCTGTTTGTGGTAGGTATTGCAAAGTCTGTTTCACTTTGTGATCTTTAGCTAGCATCTGTAAAACCTTTTCAAAGCATTGAAGTTTTGTCTTTGTTAAGCTTCCCGTTCAGCTGGTATGTCTTCATACTTCAATAAACTTCAGGTCTGAAGCTAATTCATCCTGAAAATTTGTTGTATATTCTACTTCTGATCTCTGACTGAGGTCTTGAAGTCAGTTGGATATTTGATGTTTTTTAAAGTAGACTTTGAGTAATTTGATTTTACTTCTCACCTTACATCTCAGTGAAATTAGGAAATTTGTCCCACTATCAATAGTTCTGTTTTTTCAGTTGTGAAAGTTTGTGTATCTTCAACACCTAGAGCAATTGAATAGATCTAGTACCTCACTCAGTTATTCAGGTTTCATTTTCATTCCTGCTAAGTAGAAAGACAGGTACATTTCAGCCTAGCTGAAGATTATCAACATGACACTCTTACCTGATTGCTTAGGTCATTTGGCACTTGTACCTAGAAATAAAGGCCAAGTTCTTCACTTCTTCATTTAGTTCTAATCTAAACAGATTAAAATTGTGGGTCTTTGTTTTTTATTTAGAAGCCTTGTTTATCCATATTCAGTTCGTTAACAGCAGACAGCATATCTATTGTCAGAAATTTCTTTTTAAGTGTATCTGTTGTTGAGTTTTAAATTTAAGTGCATTAGCAGCCACTGAATCATCTTACTGAGTTCATGAAAGAACCTGTTAAATTTTGAAAATACATGGCTGCATATGCACAAGTGTATGCATGTCCCTATACATACAGCAAACAGAAAGCTCAGTAAATGAGTCCTGGCAGTCTGTTTGTCTCTGTTTTGTATTTTAGCCATGTGCTCTAATATTTGGAATTGAAACAATTTTGAGGTTTTTTTTTAGTGTCTTTGGCCCCATTCATTTCAGATTTTCTTCTCTTTTAAGCTACATATATTTGGGGACTGAATTGTTAAAAAAGCTAATAGATTAAACAGAGAAAATAAGTAAAGCAGGTTTCACCCTTTTCAAGATCTGTTTATGCAATGGCTGCCCTCCTGGAGCTGGAATTGCTCATTGGGAGTTTCTGGGTGCTAATGAAATACAGAAATATGTTAAAGTTAACTAGTTTGTGTGGATGTCAAGGTGTAGCCAGTTTTAAACAGTACTTTTTGCACAGTATTTTCTGAATCTTCATTCGTACACATTCAAATTGTGAATCAAGTAAGAATTTTAAGCAAATTGATTTCGTCCTTTGTGCATTCAAAGGTACAGCTATTTATTGTTACCTTCTTAAACATTTATGGAAAAGACAATCTAGTTATACTCCTGAGAACGTGCAAAAATGTATGCTGAGAAATACTGGTATCTGAGAGCTTGATTTGTGTGTGGAATGTTCTTTGGAACAGTTGTTCACCATGGTAGATCTGGAATGCAAAAGTGCCAGCACATTGGAGTGAAAAATGTTATAACCACCCAAATTCATTGGGAGAGACTCAATATTTCACTTCAAAATGAGCTCTTTTTGAGTGGTGAAAATGCCAGGAGTGTTACAGCTCAAGTAGTTCTGTGCCTTTCTCACTGAGAACTTGGGGAGGTTTCAAGGGAACCCTGCCAGGTTTGACTGAAGCCTTAGTACTGAGTCAGAGAATGAACATGAAGTAAGTTTGCCTTGCATCTTCTATGCTATGGGCACTGCATAGAACAAGTCTTCTCTAAAAACAAACCTGAAGGGCTTTCATTACAGGAGAAGATGTTTAGGTTAGGTGGAGTTTTTGCTGTAGAATTTAACACTGTTTAAGTAACATACTGGTTGGATGGCCATAACATTTAACTTTGTCTAGTAAACAGGCTTTGGTCCTTACATGTGAAGTTCAACATTTTGTAGGCAACACAAAACAGAATGGGTAAATGAAAATAGTTTTGTAAATCCTTACTGTTCAAACGTTCATTGTGTTTGTTTGGTTTTTTCCTAGGTGTTTCTGAGTGCATCATCATGGGAATTCCAATGAATATTGGAACAGGACTTTTTAAACTGTTACACAAAGCAGACAAAGAATCAACCCCTCCCAAGCGGCCTCTGATATTTGATCATAATGAATTTCATATTCCCATTGTTACGTAGAACTTGGACATAAAACAAGATAGCAAAACAAGAAATAGTAAGCAAACGTAATTTAAATTAAAAAGAGTGTATTATCAGTTCTGTGTATATCAATAGGAGCGAATTGGTAGGTGAAATAATATGAAAAGAATTCCCCCAATTGTTCACCACCTGTTGTTAGTACAGACCCTGAAAGGAGAGTGCACCAGAGAGTGGAAACAAATTTCCAGTGGATTTCACCTGATAACATTTTCCATTTTGTGTGATAATTTTCACTTTTTCTGTTACTGTTAATGGATGGAAACTGTTTTTAACTCAGTATTTATTACACATGTATTCAGATTTTATTAAAAATTAAATTAAATTAAAGAAAAATTGCAAGAGTTCTGTGAGTTTTCCCAGACTGCTCTTGGAAATGTCCTCTCAACAGGAGCTGCAGAGCTCTGCAGCTGTTAAGAAAAGAAACTTCAGAAAGCTGGAACTGAGCCTGTAATTAGTTCATAGTGAATTCAGGAGTGCTGTTCAAAGTGTTTGAAATATTTGCTCTTGGCTTTTGGTTGTTTTAATTGGTTTTTCTTTATCCCAAGTTATTATCCAGTAAATTATTTTCCTCCCTGGAATTCTGTTTTGGGACCATATCTACAAGAAACTGTACATTGTGGATGGTGCTAAATTCTGAGAAGACTATTGTAAGAATATTGCATATTATAGAGAGCTTTTCGTATGACAGCAACTGTCTAACTGCTGGAATCAGTAACTGACAGCAGTTGTAGTTTTGGGAAGGTTTATAATTGAGCAGGATCATCTGAACAACCTAGTTTTATTTTATTATATAAAGTAGAAATTGAAGGGGATGCTGTTTTTATGCATTCCATGAAATAAGTTGGTAGCAGCTTTAGCTGTATTCCATTAAAGCAGTTTCCAGAATGAATATAGATTTCAAATAATTTCAGTGTAGTACATTTCAATTTACTGTGGTGCTGTGGAGGGAAAGTGTCTCAGTGTTTAGTTAGCAATGTTTGGATGTGTGCTCATGACGTGGTTGGAGAGAAATGGAGTAGAGGAAAAAAGCTGCAGTTGTGCCCTCCTGAAGTAGAAGCAGGCTGCTGAGTATTCTAGCATTTGAAGATGAACAAGTTTGTGCTGCAGTTTGTCTTTATGTCCACCAAAAGTGTAAGGCTGTATTCAGATGAATCTATTGGTTTAAGTCTTAAGGTGCCACTGTGTCTGTTTTTTAATTCATCCTCCATGCAGACAACATCTCATGTCAAATTCAACACAGCTATTCTCAAATTATTTTGTATTTTCAGTGTGATGCTAAGATTTATGTCTGCCTAGATTTTGGCAGGGTGAAGATGGAGAATCTAGTGCATTTATTATCTGCTGTAAAAGCTACATATATTTTGCTATCTCTGTTTTAGCAATAGAAATTTCAGAATAAATTAAAGTTTTCTTTGTGATCTCAGTGAGATTACCACTTACTGATTTGTCTGTTTGTTTTTCAAGATGCACATTTAACATGGATTAGGGGCTTCATGGATAGAAAAGCCTTTCCTGTGGTTAAGTACTTTGTTTTATCATGGGAAATCCTACTGATAGTGCTTGACATTTTTGTGAATAAAGATTCTTCTTATGGTCCAAATGGGTGGAGTTTGTATTGGAATAAATAACCATGTCTTTCCTTTTCCTTTTGTTGGTTGGTTGGGTTTTTTATTTGGTTGTTCAGTTTGGGGGGTTTTTTTGGTTGGTTTGGTTTTGGTTTTTTGTAAATCTAGAAAAATTACCCATTTAAAAACTGGGTTCACTCGTGTGTTTTAAAATTAAGAATAAAATTTCATCTTTTATCATTGTCTTAATTATAACAATAAAAACAGGCAGAGGTAAAGAATATGTGAACCTTGTGTTTATTTATAGATTTATTATATTTCTGCATAATTAATTCATGGATGAGCTAACCTCTATTTCTTTTATTTGCTTAGTAACAGCAGAGAATTATTGAGCTTAAATCTCAGGTATTTACAACATAAATGAATAAGTTATATAAAACCTATATTGCTTAAAGTTACTATGTAGTGTCCTCATAGCATGCTCTGAGCCTCATGAGTGTTTCAACCAAAAATAGATTGTTTACAAGAGCACTCTGAATTAGTAATTATTGTTTGAGCTCCCTGTACAGTCAGTAAACAAATTAGCTGTTTGATTTCACTCATAAGCAGCTTTATTTAAGGGTCAGTTTTAACAGTCAAGAAATGGAATTCTTGAATATTAAAATTAACATTTTTATTAATTTTTTAGCTTTAGCTTGGGTATAATTTTTTTTAATAAACCCTGTTCTTCACATTTTTCTGTTTTCTAATTAGTGTGATAATTAAAATTAGTTAAGTGGAAATTTTCAAGAAATAAGTTAGTTTTCAAATTTTTCCATATCCTGCTTTCTCATCATTTTTTTTCCATCTGTTTTAAAACAAATTCAAACTTCTCATTAAATGAAATACTTTGTTGGTGTGTTTATGAGGAAACCCACATCTCTCATCTGCAGAGAGAGAAGAAAAGGGCTGCATGTGCTACATAGGTTTTCTGTTATGACTACAGAAAGTTGGAAGTAAATCCAGAATAGTGCTGCTTTGGTCCATAACTTGAAGAAATTTAGTAGAGAGGGCTATTCCTCTTTTTGCTTATCTGTGCTTAAAGAAAAAGCAAAGTGCTGTGTTTTATAAATTTACTACAAGTAGGATAAAATTAGGCTGTTTCAGGACAGATAATCCTTGATGTCTGACCATTTGTCACTGTTTCAGTAGAAGCTGAAGGAACCACTTCAACAGGAATTCCTTAATTTTGTATCACTGTGCTTGTAGACAGGAATGTCTTTAGAAACCCATAGCAAACAGGATACAGAGTTTCATATTTGCAATATTTGCATATTTGCCTAAGTTATTCTGTGCAGGTAGCTAATTTATCTTTGAAATGGTTGGCTAAGCTTTATATTCAGACCTAGGAAAGTCTGTTGGTAATATGTTGGAAGAAAAAAAAGAAAAAATTTGCCTATTATAGTATTGTCTAAGAACTCAAAAACTAAAAGGGACCAAATTCTAAGCTATGTTAATATTTTAATGCACCAATACTTGGCAAGTTATCTGCATGGGAGTATGGTGCTGATATAAATGCATAGCAATTTTATCTTGAAGAATGAATACCAAAATCTCACAGGCCAATCTGAAAGACTCATAGAAAACAAACCTGCTACTTTTGTGTTTCAGTGCTTGTGAAAATGAATCAATGTTTCTTGTAACTGATAAAATGAAAATTTTATACCATTCCTTCTGATTCTAATGGAATTAGAACATATTGTCATCTTCCACTAGAGAGCAGCGTTTTCTTTTGAGAAAAGAGGTATTGGGTAGCTTTTTTTTTTTTTTTTTTTAATTGAAAATGGGTTTTTTGCAGTATCAGGACTGAAATGTAACTATGAGAGGGAAAGTTACCTGTTAAAATTACATACATGAGGAAGGAGATAAAGGGACTGTATTTTCTTAGGAGAAAGCAGAGTCCGTGTATGCTTTTTCATTAATTGTCAGAATAATTTTCAAAATTTTTCAGAATAATAAAGTACTGGAATGGTCTGCCCCTTCACTGAGAGACAGTGGAGTCACCATCCCTGGATGTGTTTAAAAAAGCACAGTGTGGTACTCAGTGCTATGATCTAGTTGTGGTCTTAGGGCATGGGTTGGACTCAATGATCTTGGAGGTCTCTTCCAACCTAGTCGTTCTGTTGTTAAATTCTGTCATTAATTAGTAAAATTTTCACTTGCATATCTTTTGTCTATCTGGCTTTAAAACAAACAAAAAGCAGTACTTAAGTAAAAGCTACAGTAATCTCTAAAAGAATGTCATGAGTTGCTCCTGGAAAGTGGTAGAATAGCAAATCTGCAGTGAGTGGGGACATGTCTTCTCCATTTTCCATGCAGCTGAAATTGTTCCAATCTGCATTCAGTCTCTCCAGCTGAAATCCAGCTCTGAGAGCTGCTCTGAAGCGTGAAGTTCTGGCAGCTGGCTCAGGAGTGGCTCACATCCTTCAGCTGCTAGAGAACTCCAAGACAAGGCTGCATTAAAAACATTTGAAGGTGATGCTGATCAGTGCAAGAGACCAATGGTTAGGACTGGAAATAATATGAAACAGGTGCTCTTCTTTATGTATAGACAGCTGAAACCAGCAAGGTTTATGAAAGATGACTTCCACTTGAATGTCTGAAAGCTACAGGGTGTCTGTGGTTTGTTGGTTCCTGTTGGATTTGTGACTTGGTTCACAGTGGTGAGAACCTTGCATTGGCTGGCTGTGCTTAGGGTTTCTGTGGGCCTTGAGCTGCTCTGACACTGCATTGCCTTAACCACCACCGTTATTTCTGTGTCACATGGTAAAAGGTGATGGTTCTTCATCCAAACAGTCTGTCCTGTGAGTCCAAGCCTTCAGGATTAGGAATAATTGCACACTTTTTTGGAAGCAAGGACAGCAGATAGGCCTGATCTTGTGCAGGAATATGATGGTTTCTGCAGGTGTTGAGGATAAAGGGAAGAAGGCTGAAAAGACAGGAAATGCAGAAATAAGCAAATGTGTTTGGAAGCAGAGGAGAAATTCGGATCTGCTTGGAGAAGAAGCAGAGATGGCAGCTGGGTAAAGTGACACAGATAAACATAATCTCTTTAAGGAGTCCTAGTGAAGTAATGGAAACAGGTGGGGGAAAGGACAGGTATTCATTTATTCCTGAGAACTAAGATTTTGTCATTTTGTCCTGGGGATTGTTCTTAGTGGCTGTGACAAATGATAGTTAAATCATTATTCATTTTGTAGATGACTGTTAATAATGAGCAATAACTCTGAATTAATTCCTTCAGGTATTGTATCTGTTTAGTTATAAAGCTCTTTCAACCAACTGTGCATAATTACAGCTGCTGTACTACAGTGATTGTTACTGTTAAGTGTAAAAACTGCTGTTCCTGATGGGTTCTGGTACCACTCATGTGGAAGATTGTAGCAATAATTAGCAGGCAAGTAGGAATCCTTTAAAATGTCTTGATGCCTGCAGTTAGATCAGAAATACTCCTAGAAAATCCTTACCAGAGGTGGTTTTAATAATATGTAAGTCATGCTACTGGGACAAGAGACAGAAATTACATCCAGTACATTCCTTTTGTTGTGTCTCTTCCCAGAAGAGGTGACAACATCTATGAAGAGCAGACCGGTAATTCAAGGAAGTCTGGGAAGGAAAGCTATTCTATGTAGGTTTTTCTGATGTTGCTGTTGATGGTAGCACTGTGCTGGCAGATACTCATTGCAAACTGTCTTAATTTTTATGTTGATTTTGGAACCAGATAGTGCAGAGGAATCTCAGTCCATGGGAAAAAGAGGACATGCAGGTGCCTCTGTCACTGTGGCTTTCAGGGTCCACAGAAAGCTAGGGTACCCCTCAAGATTTCATACCAAGTTGTCCTTCGTGATAGAGGTGTTTTGTCAGGTGGAGACAGTGTTGGCCAGAAATGAAGCTGTTGGAAAAGGAGCAGGTACCTGGATTATTAATCACAGGCATGTTACTCTCTTTTTTGTGAAAGTGTAGGTTGGTTGCTTATACTTTTGACACAATAATTTTCTCAGTGGACATCCCTTTTAAATGTTAAATTCTGTAGATTTTTGAAAGCAAAATAAAGTTAACTGCCAAAAAATGCAAAAGCAATGGTGAAATTGTGCTGCTAAACTTCAGGAGTCCCAGAAAATGCCAGAATCAGTTGTGAGACTTTACTTGTTTCCTGATTTACTATTCCAGGATTTGTTGGCTTCTGGGAATTGATAGTGTGGTGTGATTCATCCTGATGTGTCACAGGCAGGGGATTCTTTGGTTCAGGTTGATTGACAGCCCCCATGGTAAACTGCTGATGCTGGTGTTTGGAGTGATGAGGAGTGATGAGGATGGCTCTGGCCCTGTCATGGTGCAGGCTTGAAGCAGGGACAGTGTGTGCCTCATTTCTGTAGGGCACAGTGAATAGGGAATCTCTTTCATGGGATGGAAGGACACACCTCACCCCTTACTCTGCCCTGATCCCTGCACTTCTCCATTTCAATGATGCTAAAATGTCTGCTATATATGTAGGCACCTTGACAAGCCCCCAGAGTAACTTGCTCCCTTTCCATTATGCCATTCTTGCAGATTTTTCACTCCTGCAGGTATTTTCCAGTTACAAACTTTTATTTTTCAGAAGATACATAGTTCTTCTGACTTATACTCCTGCTGTGCATTTTCTAGTTCCCTTTGCATTTATTTCTTTCTCCTTGTCCTTGTTTCTCCCAGATTCCTCCCTTCTGGACCCGTAGTGACTGTCACTGCTGGTGACACTGCTTCCCTGCAGCAGTGCTGTGTCAACCATACTGTGCCACTGGCTGGACTCAGCTCAGCCATGCAAGGTTACCGTGAACACTTGCCTGGAGGATAATTAAACCACTCAAGGAAGAAACATCTCCTCAGCACATCTGGATGTGGAAATTTACTGCCATCAAAATTACAGCTATGGTCAAATAACTTCTGGGAAAAAAAATGACCTTGTTATATAAGGTAATATATTTGTACTTTAAACTGAAATGAAAGGCATCCCTGTTTCATGTGGCTCTTTGCAAGCACTAAAACTGTATTCAGGCCTTTAGATCTCCACTTACTTTTGTCTTTAGCCTGTTTCTGCTTTCTTCTTCAGCCTTCCTACTTAGCTGGTGCAAATGTCTTCTCTCCCTTGCTTATCTATTCTGTTGAAAATAAGCGTGGGGAAGGATGAGCAGCACAGCAGCTTGGGAGGTAGCTGGCAAATGTAGAATCAGTTAACTGTTGCTGCCACAGTCTTAGAAGACCTGGGGTAATCTTTACACTCTCTGTATTTTAGATTTTCTTAAAGACTTTGAAATTAGAATAGTCTCTCCTGAGCAGGATGGTTGTGAAAGTTGATAGCATCATCAAGGTGAGTGAAGGAACTATGCTTGTGGAATCATACATGTAAGGAGTACTTAGTAAACAACATTGCCAGGATGTGGGGATTAAAGAATGTCATTAGCATCTGATGTGTATAGTTCTTTTCATTCTTTCATCTTCCAAAAAAAGGCAAAAAGGCTAGTAGTTGGTGCCCTTGAAGTCAGCTGCAATACAGACACTGACTTCAGCTGGAAAAGCAGAGGGTAAAGAAGTGAAGCTCTTGGCTGCCATTAATGATCTTGGAAGGGAAGGGTGGCAGCTCTGAAAGTGAGTTAAGGGAAAAAGATTCTGAAAGTACAAATAGCCCATGGTAAAAAGGATAATATTTGGCTTGCCTTGCTGATAAAGTATATTTATCCTTCATGGAATATCCCTAGCAGATTTGGAGACTTTATTTTGGTTATTCTTTTGCACAGTCTTTTTATTACCAAACTGGGGCTTAATCCAAATCCCCTGGAAACCAATTAGAGAACTCAGCAGAACTGGATGAGCTTTGATATATGCATTATATTAAATATTTCTATCCATCAAACTCCCACCAGTTACTGCATCTTTATAAGTTTCAAAGAGTTGAACAACTCTTCTCTAAATATCATTGCTGTAGACTTGACTCAAGAAGAATCATTTTAACCTCAATCCTTTTTAAGACTTCCATGCCATTCAGGACTTTGTCTCAGATGTTTCTCCTTATTCTGGGCCATGCTGGATATGCTCTTTTCCATATAGTGTTGAGGTGGGGATTTTCTATTTGTTTTGGGAGCTGTTTGTTGTTCAATTCTGACAAATCTTGGAACTTATAAAAATTAAAGTTCTAAATTATTTTAGTGCTATTTTTCTTGTAAAAATACTAACTTGAACTGTTGAATGTTTAATTTTTACATTTGTGTTACATGGGGGAAAAATACAGGTAAGTTGAAGATCTGTAGTCCGTTTTAAACTGGATGATCAAACCTTGTGGAAGCTGGTAATGCAGCTGTGACTGTGCCAAGCTGAGACATTATTTCATTCTGGAACTCTCTGATGGCTTTCCCATCCCTCCAAGGCATGTAGGCTGAAGCAGAGACTGTGGTACTTTTGCCTTTCAAATGAGAGTATAATTTAGGAGTTACTTCATTTCACATTTGTTATTGTTAACAGAACTGATTTCAGTTAAGTCCGATATTTTTGTCATTTTAAACACCTTTCAGTTTTATGTTTCATCTTGACCCATGGTCTGCTTTGTCTGAGCAAGTTGACTACAGCAAGCTGTCCAAGGTTTTCTCTTTGACTTTGTTCTCACTGTCATCCCAGTGCTGTTTTCTTCCTACAAAAATAATTTTCCTCTCCTGTCCAAGGAATATCCTGCAATATTAAAAGTAAAAATTTCTCCTCCAATCAGAAGCATATCAAATTTATGCAGTATTTATGTAAACAGAAATCCATGTATCACTGTCAGGTAGCAGTTCAAGTCTTAGCTATGACACACGATTTGCTCCAAGTCCAGCATATTTTTCAATGTTCTGACCATCTACCTTTATCTGGTTTTCACAGGCATTTGTAAAACTCCTCAAAATTTATGAAAGTACACTAGGAATGCTTCTTCTGTATCATAATCCAGATGAATTCAGAATGCTGGAGCATTTATTATGAAGCAATAATAATCCCCTCCAGCTCCCTACAATACTGTTTATCTTTTTCCATGCATGAGGAGGTTTTCCAGTCCAACCACATCTGAGTATTGGTCTGTTCTCAAATATGGATCTGCTGGGTTCTGGGGCTTTTTAGGAAATGGGCTGCCTCCTCTGTTATCCCCTTGGCTTAAACATTGCAAAATAGATGAGCTGTGGGATGAGGTTTTCACACATGTGAGGAAAAGACTGGTGTTGCTTGGTATCTAGAGAAGCACACTTGCATGCACACTTGTCTCCATTTCTTCAGGGAGCTCTTTGGGCTTGGACTAGAGATACTTGGACTACCCTGGAATTTTTGAGGAATATGGACTTTTCTGGAGCCATTTTGTTTGAGTTCAGCTGTGCCATGATTAAAGCACTGCCCCTGGAGTCCCTGGAAAATTTACCTTGTACTTGATGTGGATTCAACTCTTCAACCCTTGTACGGCAGTGAGCAGGGGAACTACTTGATGTTAAGAGTGCATATGTAATTCTTAGCAGAGCTGAGAGATGGACCATAAGGAAATACCTTTGCTTCTTCAAGAGCCTTTAAATTCAAATCCGGTTTGAAAAATACTCATTGCTAACAGAAAACTGATGAAGCTGGTGAAAATGTGCTGAGGCATTCTCTGGAGTCTTTAGATTATATTGGACTATCTTCTTCAACTGTAGTTTGGGTTTTCTTCTTAAAAGCTCCCTGTTTGTGCATGGCTTGTTTATAGAAGTTGCCCGTGGATGTTTAGGGCACCCATTTGCTTTTATCTCCCCGTTACATTAGCGCTAAAAGAAGTAAAAGCAAATGATTGGTGTAAATAATCTCTTGCCTTGACTTGAAAAGTGGCCTAGAAACTGAACCAATAACAAACTGCAAGCAGCAGCTTTGAAAGGGGCTGTTTAACATCTGCTTGCTTATAGAAGTTAACCACATCACAAGCCAGCCCAGTCTCCCAAAGAAAATCAAGTCACGCCCCTGGTCTGTTCTATGCAGATGAGTACTTGGGGTTTGCTTGCAGAGTGTCTTCACTACAAAAGCTCAAAATCTTATATCCCTGCAGGACCACCACCAACGTGCCTCCATAGGGTTTCTGGTTTTCTTTTGCTGCCTGTTTTTGGAAGCAGTTGTCTGAGAAGCAGAAGTGATTGTGTGTATTCCTAGCTCCAGGAGGAGAGATTTACCTACTCTTTTCTTCTCCCCCTCCTCACCCCAAACAAACAAACAAACACCCTTCCTGTCAGCTATTCTGCCCTTGAGGAAGGATTTTTCCTTCTCTTTTAACAAGTTGATTAAGTAAAACAAATTTTTTATTTGCTTTTTGAACAGCCTGGGGTGGGGGGGAGAATCTAAAAACTTTTGCAAAAGAGTGGTTTTTTTCCCTTGAAGCTTGCTGAAGCTGACTGAAATAACTGTCTCCTTCATTTTAATTTGCCCAGAGTGGGAAAAGACCATAATAATTTTTATCTGAAAACTGCCTAGTGCAGTACAAGATAAAGTGGCTAGAAGGCTTTTAAGGGTACATAAAAAACAGAAAAAAAAAAAAAAAAAAAAAAAAAAAAAAAAAAAAAAAAGAAGGCAAAAAGTGGCAATATAATCCTCTGGTCTGCTTTCCCTCATACGGCATGTCTCAGAAGTTCAGTGAAGAAAGAGCTAAACCATTTCCTGAAGTTCACTGTTACACATATTTTGGAAGACAAATTATCCTAGTACTTCTGTGAGTGTCCAACGGCAGCTCCCTCAGTCTGCAGCTTCAGCAGGAGCTCTGAGGATTTCAGAATTTATGGGCATAGCCCATTCCTGGATACGATACTGCCAGGTGAAATATTTTCTCTGGGCACAGCCCAGACTGCTCACATTATGGTTTTGGATTTTTTTAATGGCTAAATGAGATCCTTTGATCTGCTGGAACATTAAACCAGCACGTTTCTATCCTGCAAGTGCTAATTGATTGTCTATCAGTTACATTAATGTGAAAAAATGAGCTGCTGTTGAGAACTGCTTAGCTGCTAGTGCTTTGTGTTCCACCTATGACGAAGTCCCTGTGGTGTTCATGCTGTACCTAAAGAGCTCTAATCTTAACTTGGTGATGACTTGTATTTTTCATATGCCTGTCTTGGAGATTGCATAACCTTCTTTCCATTAACTTATGGTAAATCTCTCAATTTTTTTCTCTAAACCACAGTTGTTTAATTCATATGATTATATGAGAAGCGTAGCTCTTGTTACAACACCATTTCTAGGCTACATGACTGCCACTGGAGCCTGAAAAGCTGTATCCTAAGGGCTCCAATACCAAAAAGCAAAATGTCTCCCATGTGTTTAAAATTAATTTAAAAAACATTTTAGTCTTAAAGAAAACCCACTACTTTTGGCCATTAGAATCTTGTTCAAACTGAAGATTTTGAGGAGGGGATTTACCAGGAAACCTACAGCACCAGAGCTGCTGCTGCAACTTGGGCAGCAATAAGCAGGCAGGTGCAGAGGAGTGACAACTAATTTTGCACATAAAACTATTGTCCAATAAGAAGTTTCATTAAAATGAGTTTAAGAAGCCTGCTTTAAAGCCTAGATATGTCTAAAGGGTGTCTTATCAGAAAATATCATCATTCTGGGGTACTGCAGTGATCTGAATTTGGGTCACTGTATAAAAGTTTGGCATAATGAATTTTCATTATTTGAGTCTTGAAAGTACACCTATGTCTTATGACGATTTTCCCTGCACTTGCTAGAGAAGGTCTGCACTGAGTTAAGTAACTGAGGTAACAGCAAGATCCCTCTCTTAGACAGGCAAGCTTCTGATAGCTGGACCCATGGAAGAGACATTTGTGCAATGAGAAATTTGAATTTTTCTGAGAGCAGACTTGCTATTTGCAAGACAAATGGAGTGTTAGAGACTCGGATATGACAAAAAGGTAGAAACCGCATTGCCAGAAAGGAACCTGGTACAACAGGGATTGTTACCAATCAACCTGCTACCTGGCACTGCCTGAGAAGGGCAACAGGCAATGTGGATCTGCAGGCAAAAGCTGGGGCAGACATGAAGAGAAGGTGAATGTTTGGTTTTGAAGAGAAGGCAAAGGACTAAGTCTCACCTCTGGGAGAGGCGGGAGTAGAGCACCTAAAGCCAACACTTCTCTCTAGATTTTCAAATGAGACTTGAGATAGTCAGGTTATGCCCTGCCTGGACGATGCCATTCCTGTGTTACTGCAATCCCTGCTGAAAGGTGCACTTCAGTGCTCAATCAGGCAGAAGACAGAAACCAAGATTGTCTTTATTATTTCAAACAGCAGAGGACTGCTGCATCAACCTAAAGGAGAGCTCCTAACATAATTCCTTGTAATGAAATTTGATGGCATGTTTCCTTTCCTTTACAGGAAACTGTTTAAGCAAATACACAATAAAATTATGTTGTTAAAAGAGATTAGCTGAGATTAGAAAGCCTTTTAAAAAAAGACATATTTGAATAACTTGAGCAATCTTTCTTCAGTCTTCCTGTGCATGTGCCTTCCAAAAGCTTTCCATTGCACTTTGCATTGTCCTGTGGCAGGCACAGAGGGACCTGCCTTGGCAGTGGCCAAGGGCAGTCTGCTCGAGTGGGTGATGCCAGGCAGCTTTCACCTCTTACCCGTGCTGTGAAGCCAACAATTAATGCACACTGGTTAACCAGTTCTTGCAGAATGTACAATTACTTGACCGGCTAAGCTCCCAACTTACTAGAGAGAAATAGGCAGATTTTCTGATAAATTCAAATAGACTAGGACTAACATAG
Organism: Parus major; assembly: GCF_001522545.3. Taxonomy (NCBI): domain Eukaryota; kingdom Metazoa; phylum Chordata; class Aves; order Passeriformes; family Paridae; genus Parus; species Parus major. The sequence continues at coordinate 19,757,887 of NC_031775.1, forward strand.
TTTGCAGGAATTTGTAACATTAGTCATTAGACAATAAAGGTGATCTCTGTGTATTTTGTGTAGCAAAGAAAGTTGTTGGAAAAAACATGGATGCAAAATTAGAATTAGTCTACAAGAATATTAAATAAAAATGAATGGACCAACTGTGAAAATACTTGATTCAAAATCACCCCATAGTTCCAAGTATTGTTGTAAATAATGACTTAAAGTTGAGAATAGTCCCTAACTCCTCTTATTCTCTATCTGCCTTCACCAGAAGTAGAATGCATAGCACAATTATGCATGTAACCCAAAGTGTTTTCACATGCAAGAAATCACCAACTACTGAGCTACATGAAGTAGTAGTTCAGGACCTGAGTTCTCCCAATGGGTGTGTTAACAGGAAATTTTAAGGAACAAAGGCGTTGCCTTGTACCTTACTGAGTCCAGATCTCTAGACACTAAATAAACCATAGAGTTGGTTCGACCGGAGACTGTCAGATAATTGGGGTTACTTCTTGCTTAACACCACTACCAGTAAAAGCCTTTCAGTGTTATTGAAATGTATGAAATGTGAATTTAAGATTTATTAAAAATTTATAAAATTTAAGAGAACTACTTGTGGCCTTTGTGCAGTCTGCAAATTAAGGTAACATTTGGTGCAAGTGATGTCGGCAGCCCATTTACTTTCAGACAGAAAAGTTGTAACTCTCCTATTTCTTTGCTGAACAATTGCGTCCTCCTGCTGCGGCTGAGTACGGATACATCTGTACTGTATTTGTAAATCACCTGGTCTCTGGTCATTCATGAAACGCTGAAGAAATTTACAAGGAAGAGCCAACAGCTCTTGCTACTGCTTCGATCTCTTTTGCAAACTTTCGCTTTTGCAAATTCTAATGGACAAAGCCCCTAAGCAGTCTGTTATTATTTTGATGTTTAGCTTTTCCCGGTTTAGAACGAAGTAAATCTTGTCGGCCGAAGCTGCCGCCCGCCGCAGACTCCGAGCCCGGCCCCGCCGCCGCACGGCCGGCAGCCTCAACAGGCGGCCGCTCCTGCCTTCGGGAGAGGGCAGCGGCACGGCCCGCCCGGCCCCGGCCCGTCACCAACGCGGCAGCGCCGCCTTTGTCTGGCCGCCGAGACACCCGGACTGGGCACCCCGTCCTGGCCCGGCGGAGCCCCGGAGGGAGGAGCGGCA